>NW_006263319.1:51443-60363 GCF_000469605.1 Apis dorsata | reverse complement strand
CAATTAAAAAAGTTTATTCAATTTAAAAAAGTTGAATTCAATTTAAATTATAATTATCATAAAAAATATTTAGTAATAATTAAGAAATTTTATCGAAAGCAATCACATGTAATAATAGAAAAAAATAATAATGTCAAATAATAATTAAGAATCAAATATATTAAAATTGTTGAAGAATATTTATAATTAATATTAAAAATATATTAATTTATAATTGCTAAATCATTCTTTGATAGATTTAAGTAATTTTTTAAATTTATTATAATTATATTATTATAATTATATAAATATTTCTAATTTATATATTACATAATTTTTGAAAATACTTGTTGTGATATTGACATTTTAGAATTTTTCTTAAAATTTATTTTTATTTTTATTAAAAAATAAAATTTAACTAATTTTTAAAATAAAAATAATAATAATAATAATGATGATAATGATGATAATGATAATGATAATAATAATCTATAAAATAAAATACTATTTTTTTTAATTTTTTTTTAATCATCTTTCAATTTGTAATCTTTTTTATTAAATCTTACTTATAGATACCAGTTACTTTGAATATATACTAATAAGATAAAAATAGCAAAAAATAACAAAAAAGTAAAAATGTACACTCAGATACTGTTCTTATTTCGCAAAATTATACAAGAAATATATAAATCTTTTAAGAACTTACCAACATTATTTTAATATTTACTAATAGCTATTTTTTTATTGTTAAATCATAAATATTTAAATAGATAATATTGAAAAATGTTGCAAAAGAACAATAATGCATGCATATATAAAATATTTATCTTTTTTATTATCTTAAACAAGAAACATACTTATAAGTGTATTATAATATATATTTCTCAAGAGATATATAAATATATATTTCTCAAGAGATTAAATTTCTAGTTAAAAGAAATTTTCATCATCTTCACCATTTTTCACGCGAAGAACAATATTGCTAATGATCTTCGTATAGATGCATCATGCAATATTAAATTTTCAAAAAAAAACTAAGAAGGGAAAAAACGTGAAAAAACATGATCTCAACTCGAATTTAAGAAATTACTAAAGTGAATGACGATTGACGATTGAAAAACATTTTCACGTGTGCTTGACAACTTTCGCAATGAAAAAAAGATAGAAGAGGGAACGGAAGGCAGTGCGAAAATTTCGTTTCCGTGAAATTAATTCACTATTCTACAGCAAGTCGAGGCAAAATTACGAAAATTATACAGGTATTTAAAATATACGTGAGCTGGAATATGGATAGCTCGTTTAAGTTCTGAGCCGACAGCCTCTCACGCGCTCAACCTTTTGAATAAATGAAACCATAATTTAGCGGCTATAAAACCGGCCGGCCGATGCTAATATTCTGTGAATTAAAAACTTATTAAGACTAGTTCCCGCGAGATTTCATGCTGCGAAATCGGATGTCGGAACGATTTCTTTTTCTTGCACAAATCATGATCGTTGAGAATTAAGTTATCAAGATGATCAGAAAGTTTTGTTGTTTTTTTAAACTTTTTAAAAAGAAAATTTTGATTTTTTTTTATTTAAATTTCTTTTAATTAATTTACAATAATTATAGTTTGATGATTATATTTTAATGTCATTTAATTTATACAAATCGAAGTTTTAATATAATTTTCAGTTATATTAGAAATGAAAGATCAAAGAAATTTCGTTATGTAAAAATGATATTGATATTTTATATCTATCCTAATTTAGTTATTGAATTACTTTTCATAAATGAATTAAAGTAAATAAGAATAATATTGATAATATAATAAACTATTTTTCATGAATAATGTATAAATTCGAAATATATATATATACATATAATAGTATAATAAAGATATATAATAATTTATATTGTAATATTTTTTATAAATATATGAATATACAATTAATAGTTTTAATATTATTTTTTTGAAATGAAACAAATAATTTATAAAATAAATATAATCATAGAATTAAGAACTAAACTATTTTATATATAACATAAAAAATCTCAATTTAAATTTATTTTAAATACTTTTTATTTTATTATAAAATAATAAATTGCTTTTTATCCATAGTTCCTTCGTTTTTATATTATTATAATTAGAATTATTTTAAAGCTGTGATACATTTATCTTATAATGTTTATAATTATTATTTTATAATAATATTTATAATTATAAATATTTCCTTGATTCAAATGCATCTTAATGCAATCATTTTCACTTTAACTGAGTAATTATAAACAGTATTTACCTCCGTCTTAAAATTGTACGGTCAACGAATGCGCGCATGAAATTTTATTACTTGCTCTCATTTCTTTTCCACATTGCTTAACCTAGATGATATGCATAATTGAAAAATTTCATTCTTAAAGCGATTATTAAGAATTTTTCTATATGCAAATATATGATAATCACTTATAGATAAAGTTAGAATACAATAATAACTAATTGTTTTGAAATTTGTAAGAGGTTTAATGTTTAGTTGATCATAATAATATATAATGAATCATAATTGTATATAATCTACTATAGATATATAATTGCAATTTCATTTTATGAAATATATTATTGATATAGAATAAACTTGCAAAATATTGATTATTTCGCTAGACAAAAGTTTTCTAATTAATATTTAATATAATTTACAATATTTCTTATATGTTTATATTAACATTGTTTCTTACTATAGTTTGTCTTTAAAACAACAGTAAAATTTTAATTTGCTTAAAAGAACATATATCAAACTAACATATTTTGAAATATATATATAAGTTTCTTAATATTTATATTTTATATAAAATTATATAAAATTTTCATAGAAGGATCAATATCATCTCACAGAAGAAATTTGTTTAAAAATTGAATTATTTGTTTTGTAATAATAGCAAATTCAAAAAAATAAAAATTAGCAAAAATATAATGAAAAATAAGGTATATTACCATATATGTAATATGTATATTCGTACATATCTACATTCATATAGTAAATATGCATTGTTAGTAATTTAGTACTTATCGAATAATAAATAGGAAATTGAAATTTTTATATTCAAATATACATATTAATATGCATATTTATAACTTTTTATTATTTTTTACTTTTTTTATTTTTAAAAATAATAAACTTATACAAAAACTAATCATTTTACATAAAAAATACCAAACAATTTATCTATTTTCAAAAACTAGCTTATTAATTAACAATTATAATGAAAAGGGCAAACCAGACTCGTTATCCATTTAGTCAATTTGCATAAAAATCGACTAGATTATTTGCTGGTCGAAGCCATAGAGGAGAATTCATCATTTTTTGATATTTTGTGCAATTTACTTGAGGCGTGCATAGTACAGTATTCTGGTAACGAGTCTTGGCCTACAAAAGTCGTCGCGGTTGTTCTTCGAAACAAGTAGCCCGCCGTGGGAAGCGTCGTCGACTGGGCCACGTGGTGGACAGGAATGAATCATGAAAACGAAGCGTAAAACTGGCTAGTCGGGGATACCAAAGAGAAACTGGCAGAAAGGCCTGACCGGCTCTTACAGTAAATATAGAAGCGGGAGAATCTTGCGTAAGTTCGTCCTTTTCTTTCTCTCTCTTTCATTTTCTTGTCTCTCTACACGATATCCATCTCTCTTCCTCTTATATAATCTATGCTCTTTCAACCATCCGTTCATCTGTCTTTCCCGTCCCTCCTCCTCAAGGTTTTTTGCCCTGTTTTTTAAATCCTCCTCCTCTCTCCGTCACCTTCTCTTTTTTCTTCTGTTTTTTCGTTTTTTACTCATTCTTCATCCTCTTCTTCCTCTCTTCCGCTCTTTTTCTCTTCTACCTTCTATTTTACCTTTTTTTCCATATCTCTCTATCCTTTTTCACTATCTCTCGCTTTTTTCTTCCTCCATCTTTCTTCCCTCTTCCTTCCTTGCTCCTTCCTTCGAACTCGCCAATTCAACCATATTCCCTTCTCATCACGCCTCTAACACCGTACGATCCGAGAGAACGCTTTTACCCTCTCTCCGTGTCGAGCCCCAACCAACCCGCAACTGCCTCCTTTCCCCTGCAGCTGACACTAAACACGACTTTGCGTGCGGAACGCCCGAAGGGAGTTGCAGCAAGGTCGTCAATTGCATCAGCAACGGTAGCTCTGCAAGCTTCCTGCTTCTTCTTGTCCACGCCGCCGAGAGATCGTATTCTCCGAACAATTTCGAGTCTATCGAATCAGGCAACTGCGAAAACCCGAATGAAAATCCTGTGTTCTATTCTTATTATCGAGATCTGTAGAATGGTTGAGTTACTATATGCATTGTTGGGTGATGATCTAATCTGAAGATAGTTAGTGTTGTTTAAGAATTGGATAAAACATTTATTGAAAATTAAGGAAATGAATTAGATAAAAGTACACTGGATTTGCTGATTGATTGATTGTAATAGTTTAAAAGAAATAGCTTGCAATTAATCTTCTTCAATAAAAATTTAGTTAATTTTTTTATTCACAAATTATTTTTAAATATCGTGAAAAAAATTTTAAATTTATTATTACTATACAAAATTTAAGACGGAGTGAAATTCTGTTTATATGATTTGTTTTCAGAATCTAATTTATTAGAATTAGAATTATTATTTAAATAACTGTTAAAAATTAAGTTACGTAATAAATTATATCTTTATAAAATAGCAAAAAAAAAAAAATATTTTCAAAATATTAAATTATAATTATTAGAAAGCTATTTTTAAATTTAAAGTTTAATATATTTATTTATTCATATTATATTATATTATATTATTTATTTATATTATTTATTTATATTAATTTTTCAATAACGGAAATTAAATTGGAATTTTTTCTACATATAGAGATTTTATGACATTGTTTCAGTTTTTTGTATAAAATTATAAGAATATCATTATATAGATTCCATTCTTCCATTCCATTATATAGATTATCATTTCTTCCTATATTGTTGATTCTATATGTTGTATATGTTGTATATACTGTAAACTATATTTCTATATATTATATAAATTGTTGTTTCTTTTCAAGTTATTTAATTAGCCTCTAATTAATGAAATAATAATATATGTATATCTATATATATGTAATTATATATATATAATTATGTTTATGTTATAAAATCCTTCGAATTCAGTACATTACATTTTTTTTAAATTTCCATTTAAAAAAAAAATTTAATTTGAAATAAAAATTTTTTACACTTCTGATACATAATTCTATATTTAAATATTTATTAATTGAAAAATAAGAAATAAATTTTAAAAAATGCGTCTATATTAATAAAGGCATATATAAGACGGAGTGTAAACAAACGACATTCAATGCATAGAAAACGACAGAAAGTAAAGAAATGATAATCTATGCGATATAAATGACACTATAACGTTAAGAGCAAATATTTCATAAAGTATGAACTAATACTAATTCTGTTCATAAATTTACATGATTTATATTTAAATGAATAAAAAATTGTAATAGGAAGAATTAAATAGACTCTTATTATATAATATTATTTAAATATTTTAATTATAAAAAACCTGGTTATAATTTGAATTTATTTATCCAAAAAAATGAAGTTATATGAATTATATTGTAATTAAGTAAAATATAGTAGTTTATGAGTTTAATTTATCAACATAATTTAATTTTGTCAAAGTATTCAATTTAGGAAATTTTTAAGAAATTTTATAAAATTTTAAAAAAGCTTTTTGATATTTTCAAAATATAGAAACTGAAATTGATATAGATGACGATACGATAATGAAAATTAAATTAATCGAGAGGAAGTTGCTATAAATAGAAGTTGCTATAAGTAGAACGATGGTCAATTTATTAATAGTTTAACAATTGCATTTTGGAAAATATCTTTTTATTAATTGATAGCTTTTATTAATCGTTAAGATGGATTTAAATTATTAAATACTTTACTACCTTAAAAGATTAGCATATATAAAGCTTTAAATTTAATCTATTAGTAATTATCGAAAATGATAATGTAATATAGTTTTTTAAGCAATTAAAGATTTTGTTATAAATCAATTTTAATATTTATTTATATTTAGATTTTACTGAAGATTACTGGATATAGATATCCAAATTATAGAAAAAGTTATAGTCAATTTTAAGAAAATTATATATAACTTTAATATTAAAAAATTAATATTAATATTTAATATTAGAAAATGATTCAACTTGCTATTGATATTCTAAATTCTTTTTAATAAACTTTATTTGCAACTATATAATTTATATAAAAGATATAAGAAGAGATATATTTAAATATTAAAATATCAAATTGACTAATTCCAAATTTTATTGCAATTTTCTTGCAATTATTAAAAAATTATTAAAAAATTATAGAAAAGCAATATTACTTTTTATTCAAACAAAAACATAATTATATATATTCAATTATTTTTATTATACTAATTTAATTTTACTTTTTTTTAGTTATAATATATTTAATATATTCAATACAAATTTTTTTTTTCATAATATAATTTCAAAAATTATTTGCTATAAGAAAATATATTATATATATTAATAATTTTTCTATAGATTGACGCATGGAGGTCATGTGAAAGTCAATTTTAATTTTTTAAGTGAAATCATATAATTTTTATTGCACTAATCGATATAATTCGTTATTTTCTACAAGAAAGTGCTAATTATTTATGTCGAAAAAGTCTTGATTTAAGATTTGAAGTTTGTAGAACTAGTTTGTGAACAGTAGAGTATTGCTTTGCGTGTTTCTTATCTTTTTAGATTTTTTGACCTAAAAATAGCTTAATATCTTTTTGTAAAAAATAATGAATTATATCGATTAGTATAAAAATTATATGATTTCGTTTAAAAAATTAAAATCGATATATATGATTTTTGCATCTATCTATAATATGCATCTATCTATAAAAAAATTATTAATATTGCGTAATATATCATTTTATATTAAATAACTTTTGTAAAAATATTTTTTTCGTAAAAAATATTTTACATATTTAAATAAAACAAATATCCTAATATGATAGAATATTTGTGTATTTTTTTTAAATCTGGAATATATATAATATTAAAAATTTATATTATTAAAAATTTATATTTAATTATTAAAATATATATTAAATATAGTTTAAGAGAATTTATTTATCTCAAAAAATATAATTCAAGATACAATTAAAATTTCAATTCAAAATTTCAAATTTATAGTTCTTTTAAGAATACATCGAAATTAATAGAATCAATAATTTATCAAATAATAAAATAATAATAAATCAATAATCAAAAAATTAATTTTTACAAGGATTTAAACTTCGAACTATAACCTACAAAATTTTTTAAATATAAAAATTCTACTTCTATTATTTGAACATATAAGAAATTGACATGAAAGAAAAATGTGCTTTTTAAATACGAATGTACTTTATGCGTTGAAAAATATGATTCGCAAAGCTAATGAAAAATTAAAACGCAAAGTTTACTTTGATTTAATTGTATATCTTATAAAATTGTATATCTTATAAATCATCTATAATGTAGTCAATTGCATAAGTGTAAAGCTTGAATTTGTACTTTTGAATTTACTTAGACGACCAATCTTTAGATTTTATTTCGTTCTCGGCTTCCTATTTATCACGAAACTTAAAAAAGTTTCTAGAGAATTCTATTCTTTTTGATTTTTATGTGATGAAAACTTGTTTAATTTTATAAAATTGTATAATATAATGTCTTTTGATACTTATTTTGATAGTTTCGATTAAATTTAGGTACTTATAGTGTACTATAATAATTTATTCAATTTTTTCCAATTTTTGATTATAATAGCAAGTTCTTATATAATAGTTCATGGATTAATGGTAAAGTTAAGTAAGTTAAGTAAAAAACAAAACATTTTGAAATAAATAATGAAATAAATCGAACTATATATATATTAAACTATATCAAAAAGAAATATTGTAAGCACATCAATATAAAATATTTAAAATATTTTCTCAAAATATTTCTAATTTTGTGGAATTATAAAGATCATTTTATAGCATAAATTCATTTAATCACTAATAATTTATATTTAATCGGAAATTAAATTCAATTGAAAAATTTTTAAATTTGATTTATTTTTTTAAATTATCAAAAATAAAATCTTAAACGAAAAAATGTTATTATTTTCTTCAATTTATTTTTGTATGAAATCATTTCTGCTTCTACATTCTAATTATAATTCTAATAAATAATATATTTTAAAGATAATTTATATATTTATTATCCATATATTTTTTCAAAAATAATATTATATTTTATATTTAATATTTATATAATATTTAATAATATTTTTTAAATAAAATTTATATAATATATAATATATAATATATAATATTTAATAATATTTAATAATATTTAATATTTAAAAATAATATTCTTCTTTGAAATTATTACTTATTGTTCAACATTGTTCTTTTTGATTTAATATTTGTTTGTTTGATTTTTAATTATTTCTGTGAATGTAATTAGACATGATGAATTTCGATTGCCTATAAATATAATATAATATAATATATCCACAATTCTAAATATAAAATTTTAAATTTTAAATTTTAGATTTTAAATTTTAGATTTTAAATTTTATATTTTTATTACTATTTTTATTATTTTATTGTTTAAATATGTATTATATATATTTTAAATATATTTTAAATATCTTTCAAGATTTAAAAACAAATCATTTAAATTAAATATTAAACTAACAAAATACAAGTGTACAAAATTTCAGTGTTCAAAGAAAGTGTTCAAAGAATATTTATGAAACTTGTACATGATCAATTTTTTACTAAAGTTTTCATTCTCTCATTTATCATTCATTCATCACTTACACAAATTTCTATTTTTTTACTCTTTTTTATTGAAAAATTTTCT
>NW_006263319.1:51093-51430 GCF_000469605.1 Apis dorsata | reverse complement strand
AAAATTTTGATAGTACTTGATAATATTTATAATAATATTTCATAATAAATATTACTTATAAATATTTAAAATATATATTTCAAATTTTTTTCAAATTTTTATTAAAGCTCTTTAAAATTTAATTAACAAAGACATTATACAATTAAAAAATTATAGTTGTAATTATTTATATAAATAAAATGTTATTAAATTAATGTGATTATAATATAATAAAATTTAAATATTTATAAACTAGTAGTTCTTATATTTTCGAAGTTACGAAACATTTTTAATTATAAGAAAAATTTACAAATTTATCAAAATCATTAAAAACATCAAGTTTTTATTATAAGATTAT
>NW_006263319.1:41222-50989 GCF_000469605.1 Apis dorsata | reverse complement strand
AAATAATCTAACATTCGTGTTTCAAAAAAGAATTTTTCAAAGAAGAACATTAAAATACATTGATTAATAACAATTATTAATAAATCCTAATTCATCAGTTTAAATTCACAATATTATCAATATAAAAATAATATTTTATATAACAAAACAATTGTAAAATTTAAAACATACAATTTTTCAAAATTTAAAAATTAGATTAATAATTTTTTATTATAAAAAATTTTTAACAATAATTATTGTTAATATTTATGTATATATATTATATTTTTAAATATTTTAGATTTTTAAATATGAATTAATATATTTAAAGATAAAATACATATTGATGTCCATGATGATTTTATTTCCTATATTTTTAATCCAGTTATAGTTATTTTTTTTTTTATATATAATGCCTGTCCTTATCGAGATTACATAAAGTTCCGTATTTTCTTCTCTAATCCATTTATATTCTTTACATTCTTCTCAGAACGATTAAGTTTTATCCCGGAAATGAAGCATTAAGATCACTGTCTGTAATTAACGCTGCCATCAAAGAATCCCCTTCAAACAAAGAACGTTCTAACTATCTTCGTCAATAATGCAAATGCAAGACCTAGACCGAAGTCAATCGAATCTTCGATTTTTCGAGGTTTTGATGCATTTATATGTATTTTGAAGTCTTTTATCAATTTCGCTAATCAATGAAAGAAAAACATAAGAATTTTTAAGAAATTGTTATTTTATGCTAAAGACAAATTATTGAAATTAAATGAAAAAGAATTATCGAATAACATTTTTTTATAAATAATTTTAGAATTAATTTTTACATTGAATGAATTAAAAAGAATATGTTATTTAAAGGAGTAATACATTTCTTATATTGTAATATTAGTAAACATTAGTAAACATTAGTAGACAATATGCTTAATAAACGTTTTAGCATTAGATTTTCATAAATTGTAGATAATTATTATATTAATTTATATATATATTATATATTATATATTATATTATATTAATTAGATTATTTTAATCTATAAATACAATTACTATTTTCCGAATTCTTGATCATTCGAAAAATATTTTAAATAGATAATTAAATTGCTCTGTTTTGAAACATATATAATTTAATATAGTTTTTTAAAGAGTGAATTTGATAAAATATAAAAATTAAATTTTTTTTTTTAAAATTTAAGTAAAAAAAATTCATGATAATTTTCTAAAAAAAAGAATTATTAAAAGTACTTATGGCACAAAACCACTAATTCAAAAAATATTTTAATTTAATTTTATTAATTTTTTAAACTTAATTTAAATTAAAACATAAAAAAGACCTTATCTATATTTTATTTTTCTTTTATGTTCTAAAAAAAATTAAAATTGCAATATTTCTTAAATTAATAATACTTTGTTATAAATGATTTAATAGATTTTTTATAGAATGCAATTGCATCGATTGATGTATTAAAAAATAGAATTCCAATAATCTGGAATGCTGAGGAATTCCGCAATAACAAATATATTGGATTATTGGATTATATCTTTTATACGATCGAAAGAAAAAAAAATAATACCAAAAAAGATCATATTTAGATGATATAAAAATGCTATTTGTTAACAAAAATAAAAAGATATATATGATATAAAATATACAAGGTATCTATTTTAAATATAATGAATTATTTTTAGAAAAAATGTTATGAAAAAAATGTTTTATAAATATAAATTGTATAAAGAAATATATCATATAATATTAATAATTTTTTGTAGATAGACATGTTGAATATTAACTTTAATTTTTAAAAAAAAATGTTCATATATTTTTAAATATTAGTCTAAAAACTGAAAAAAATAATCTTTATCTTAGTATTCTTCAATACATAATTTAATTCATTTAATTTAAATTCGCGTAATAGTTTTCTTATGTAATCACAAATTTTTGAGTGACCGAATATATAAAATATTAATATATTCAAAGAATATCTTTGGAGAATTGATTCTAAAAGAATTGATTCTAAAATAAATACAAAAATTAATAAAAAAAAATGTTATTTGAGACATATTTATTAAATTATAAGCGATTAAATTTGCATTAGACGAAGCAAGCAAGATCCACATAAAATGAAACATCTTTATCTTTGTTACATTGCAATCTCGCTTTATATCCATTTTATGTTATATAGAAATTTAAATTGCTTATTTAATAAATTTAATTTAATAAATAAACTTCAATAAATATTTTTCTAGTAATTTTTTTTTGATTTTATTTTTGTTTCTAGAATCAATTCTAAATATGTTACATTTTGTATATATACAATAAGTAATAATTTTCTCATTTTGAGAAAAATAATATTCAAAACTAATAGAAATATAAATTTAATATTATAATAATTTATAGCACATATATTTTTCCAGATTTGAAATTAAAATTAACGGAAAATATAAAATAATGTTTACTGTTTTATTTTTTTTTAATTAATAAAAATATTATTTTTTTTAATAATTATCATTAGAAAGTTTTTATTAATTATTAATTATTAATTAATATTTTTATTCTAGTAAAAATTTAATAAAATTTTTTAATTTATAAATTTTTTAATTTTTAATTTATAAATTTATTTGAAAATTTAATTTCAAATTAATTTTAATTTCAATGTAAGATATTAATTTCATTATTAATATTATTATAATTGGTAATATTATTATATTGATTTTTCTCAAATAAAACATGTTAAAATATAATTACATTGTATAAATGTATATTAAAATCTTTTTTTTCATCAATGAAAATAATTCTGTATATAATGTCTTTTATAATAGAAAATTTATTTTTGAAATCATATTTAAAGAAAAAAAGATGTACATATTTTCTTGTCCTCTAGATATGTGTAACTCCCTAATGCATTTATTTGGCCAAGATACGCGAATTGCATGACAAATCTAGCCTTAAATTTGGCAACGAATAGCGTGTCATGATTTATGTTAATCTTTGACTGTGGCTAGAACCATTTCGATAGAATTACAGTGTAGTCAATCCTCTAGAATTAATTGGACAATGGCCTAAAATCAGATTCTGCTGCGTTTCTGAATATGTTAGGTACTCCGAAGTGAAATATATTGAGAATAAATCAAAAGTTTATCGATATTTCTGGAAATTTTATATTCGGAAAAATTTAAAGACTTTTAATATAAAATATGAATAGTATTTATACAGATTAAGTTATTGAAGATTTAAAAAAATATTATATTTAAAAAAATATTGTTTTAAAAAAATAAATGTTTTTTTTTAGAAATATTTTAGAATATTTTAAATTTCTGACATATTAAAAATACAAGTAAAAAATTAATTTTATAATTTTAATGTTTAATATTTTAATATTTTATAAAAAAAATTTAATTTAAAGAAAATGTTAAAAATTGTATCAAGGTAATATTGATTTATTATTTTAAAAAAAAAGTTAAATTAAAAATATTATGTATTATGTATTATATTATGTACTATTTTAATTTATTTAAAAAAATAAAATTTTCATATACATAATTGGAATAAAGTAAAGTAGTTTTTTATTTTTTTGAAATTTTTTATTTTTTTTTATTAGTATAGACTAGTATATAGACTATATAGTATGTAGATTATATATATAGTATAAATGTAAAATATGGAGTTTTTAAAATAATGACTTTTCTTTCTTTCTTCGAAGTTTTATATTCGTTGTCATTATAATAATTTCATTTCTAATATCATTCATATTATTTATTTTTTCTTTTAATAATTTTTAATAATTTTTTCTTTTAATAATTTTTAATAATTTTTTCTTTTAATGTTTCATCAATATTATAGATTATTAGCGACTTTTTATTAATGACAAAAATTTAAGATCAAAAAAACTTAATTTTTGGATATTGATTTTTCGAATAAATTTATATTTATGAAATAAGAATTATTTCATTTTTAATAATCTTCTTTAATTTATACGAATAAAAAAAATAAAATAAGAAACATATGAAAAAAAAAGTTATAATTTTATTCCAATTATGTATACATAAAATCTATTTTTTGAAATAAATAAAAAATAAATGGATCAAAACATAGTATATATAATTTTTAATTAAAAATAAGCAAATATATTTGTAAAATTTCTTCTGAAACATGATACATATAATCTTATGCTTATTTTAAAATTTTATTTTTTACACGCATTTTTCTATCAATTCAAATTCAATTTGTTTTATCTATCTTTCTATCATCTCAGACATCGCTAAATGAAAACTGAATCAAACTCATGTAAATCATGAACTGTATTGGATATTCGTTGTCCAAGAATTATTGTATCAACGAAAATCGATATTTCACAATTTCCAAAGCATCCTTTGATTGGCGGTAAGCTAATCTAAAAATCAATGATTTCGGCTTTCGTAACTAACAACTATCTGACATCAATTCTAATAAAGAAACGAAAAATGACTAAAGTTTGAAACAGATCCTATTCCACTGATTTTTTTATCAATCTACTTTCGAATTTCTCACAACTCATAAAAAATCATTTCGAACTACTTGATGTCCTATCATAAATCTAGCTTAAAATCTAGCTTAAATGTTAAAATATAATTGAAAATTGAACTTTTGTTTCACTATATAATATATATATTTAGCAATAGGAATTACTTATTATATGCTAATAACCAAGTTCAAAGTCTGAAGTCATACGAATATTTTGATGCATACGAAGTTCTATAGAATTCGAATAAGTTTTAATGTTAAATCTGGAATTGAAAGCCAGAAATGATTAACTTCAAAATTTCTCTTTAAAACAAATTATAAAATCATTCTTTTTGCTGAATTATAAGATAATTCTTAATTTATTTATCTCATGGATTAGATTTTAACTATCCGATATTTTTAAGTTTTAAAATAAAATTAAAATTTTCAGAATTATTACAATTTTTATAAAACTGAAAAGATAAGATCTTGTTATAAATAGAATTATATACGTTCGTTTTATTTAAATTATCCACAGTCTATTGTGTTCCTTGTTAAAAAATTTCATTTTAGAAAAGTTGAGAAAAACTTAGAGATTTGAAAGAAATATTGCAAATAAAAAGAAAGTTTATCATCTTAATTCATGATCATGTAAGTATATATAAATATATCCATTTCATCTGAATCGAAATATTCTAAAATATAAAAAATATTAATATATTAATTATTATTATTATATATTATATATTAATTTATTAATTAATATATAATAATTAATAAATAATATAATTATTATATATTAATATATTAATATATTAATATATTTATATATGATTATTTTAGAAGCTAAAACAAATAAAAAATTGGTATATAAAAATATCGATATATTTATTAAGTACATATTCAGCGATAAGAGTTGCAATTTAAGTTAAGTGTTAGATAAATCAAGATAATAATAAAGTGACAATAGAATAATCTCATTGCATTCACCTTTTTTTATCTTATTTTATTGATTTGCATTTATATATATATATATATATGATTTCTATTTTTAGGATATTGAAAATTTTAATATCAAATAAAGTTTATTTTGTAGGCGGCACATAGCAATAAAATAATAAAAATAATAATCAAGACCATTTTAGATGTGATCATAAAAACTCAGATTGCTGACAAGTCTTAGAATCAAATTCCAATTTAATTGTTTTTTCTTTTTCTCATTACTGTATTATTATTCAAATTATTCAAGTTCTTGTCTTTTCTTCTTTGTTCTTTCTTTTTTGTTTTTTCTTTTTTGTTCTTTCTTTTATATCATTGTATTTATTTACAATGAATGAAACAAAAAAATTAGCTCACATTTTTATATGAGGAATTGAAAAAAATTGCTTACAGCTAGAGTTTAATAAATAATCAAAAGAAAAGAAAAATAAAGAAAAGAAGAAAATATTGGCTAAGTGTACAACGTACCGTTGCTGTTTCTGCAAATACAGGGCTGTCTGGTTGATTTGTTCTCCAGTTTCACTGGCTGACCTTGACTCGGTAGGAAGGCCTCCCGTTTCTTGCTGGTGGCCTGGACGATCTGGTTGCCAGTTTGGCCTCCTTGTACTACCATTGTGCTCGTAGTCGAGCTCGTAGGGCACGAGGTGCCATTCACAGTGACCGAACATCCGGTAGTCGAACCTGTCGGCGACTGATATTCCTGAAGCAATACTCCTGTCGTCGGTACCACGTTGCCTGTCGAATTCGGTGATGAGAAGCTGTTGATCGTTAGCGTGGGCGCATTCCCGGTTACCAAGGACAGTTGAGGAGAGAAGGTATTCTGATGCAAGCCTCCTATTAGCGTGAAACATTATGATATCAATAGAGTGATGATTTTCGGTTATAATAATAAACTATATATTGAATTCAGAGATTGGATGGTTAAAAAATCAAATCTTTTTAGCTTAACATGCTTTTTCGGACACTTATCGCTATAGATTTTATGAATTGTTGAATTACCATTCGGATCATTTAATTAAATTTGGACAATTCATAAGTATATACTTGTGATATTTAAATTATTAAAATATAAAAATTATAGAAAATTATATTAAAATACAGATTATAGAAAAGACAGAAATTATAATTTTTTTTGTTATTACAAAAAATTAAAGATATTTAAAATGCTCAAATAATTTTAAATTATCACAAAAATTATTCATTATAATTTTTTTAAAATAAGAATTATGAAATTATATTTATTAATTATGGAATAGATTAATCCTAATTAGTTAATATATATATATATTCATAAAAATATATATATTCATTTTAATTGTTATTGATATAAGAAATAATCTTAAAAGATTTTTTAAGATAAATAAATTTCTTTTTAAATTAATATATGAGTACTTTTGCGATTCATTACATATAAAATCATTTTTTGTCTGATTGTATCAATTAAGAGACATCCTGTATTTTCATAAATATAATTATTTAAATTAATAATAAATTACATCGAATTCAAAAGATTTCCGAAAGCAAATATAATTAAGAATCAAAGGAGCATATATAAATTCTAAATCCTTAAAATTTCTTAAATCCTTTTTCATATCTGAGAATGTAAGATATTTAAAATTTGAATTTACGTTAATATGTCAGTATAAATACAGCCTTAAAACACCTGATAAAACGTTGAATAACTTTGTCAACTTCCGCTGATCGAAAATTATTCTAGCATTTATGTGGAATTAGTCAACAATCGAGTGTCGATTAAATTCTTTTCGAACTTGAATGCGTAATTTTTCGTTACATTATTTATTCAAATTAATCAATAAAATTAAACAAGAAAAATTTCATAATTTTGCTATCTCGATAATCATAAAATAAATGAATCGAATAGAGTTTTTTCATTTGCTTCTCATGATTTCAATCTGCTACTTATAGAATGATATCTTTTAAAAGTAATATTATATTGCTAATAGCTAGTTAAAATTTATTTAAAATTTAAATTTTATATATATTAAAGCATCTTCGATATTTTCAAAGCAGTTATAAAAATTTATAATGTTCAAAATCAAACAATTTTAAATTATCAAATTTAAATTTGATAATAATATAATATTAAAAAAAATGAACGTTTGATATCTTTGAGTTATCGATTGGATTTTTTTAATTAAATTTTATTTCAAATTAATAATTATAGAAAACAGATATATAGACAATATATTTCAGACGAAACAAGCTTCTTAAATATATTTTTCGTTTTTATTCGTCCATTGATATAAAAAAAATTTGTGATATAAACACAAATTATAATAGTTTTATAATCAAAAAAAAAATTTTTTTGTTAAATTATTTTTTCTAATTTTTTCAGAGTCATTATTATTTTTTTATGAAAAAAAAAAATATATATATATTTTTTCGCATTTTGTAGTAGATGAAAAAATATATTTAAAGAAAGAAAGAAAGAGTAAGAATTACTATTTATATCAGAAAATGTATCTTTATTAATGAAGTTATCATTTTGAATACATAATAACAATAGATTCGAATGTTATTCTAATAATTTCATACAAAAAAATTATATTGTTCGTTTTCAAAATCATCTGAAGATCATTTCATATTTCATTTCATATTTTTTATATCATAGAAAACGAAAGAAGTATTTGTTTGGCCTGAGACTCCAGTCAAAAGTTTTTAACTTTTAAATATTTAAATTTTTTTCATTAAAATATTCTTCATTAAAATTTTAAAATGTTTTTCTTTTTTAAAATTCAGGATGTCATGAATTGTCACCTGAAAATTTTAGTAACTTGAAAATGAAAAAGAAAGAAAAGAACTCATATATATGAGTTTAAAACTATATATATATAATGAAATATATTTTATATATATAATTAACAATAAATATTTACTTCCATAGAAATTTACTTTTATAGAAAATTTAAAATAAAAAAGAAAAAATGAAAAAAAGTGTTGCATATTTCTTAAAATAATAATAGCTTATGTGCTGTCATTCTTATTTATAATAATTTAAAGTAATTTAAAATATTTTCATTATCATATTATATACTTTTATTATAAATTAATAGAAAGTTAATAATGAGAAGTTGTTCTATTAATCCGGAAATATTTCTAGTAAAATCGAACTTCGGAGATTAATTTTAAAGCCGTATTAAAATTGAAGTTTCTATGCGAAAACCAGACAAATGCAATTACAAGCAAAAGTGTTAAATTATTAATAAAAATAAAGTTTTGAATCTGAAGATTTTAACAGAAAAATATTAAAAACGTATTTTATTCAAATAATATGAAATAAATGTATAATATGAAATAAATATATAAAAATAAAAAAAAAATATATAAAAATGTTAATTTTAAATTGCCAAATTTTCAATACGAAATCTTTATTACAAATTTTAATTTTAATCCTATAGTTTTTTAAAATAATATATCATATATATAAAATAATATAATTATCTTATTTGTACAATTTTTTTAAAATTATTCTATTTTTTTTAGTCCAATTCCAATAAAAAAAAAATATTCTTATTTCCTAATTGGACAAAACACTCACCATGATGAAGATGATGAAGACCGGTCAGATTAAGAGTGTGCTGGGTGTGCTGCGTGTGTTGGGTGTGTTGGGCATGATGCAAACTTCCTACGTTCACACCAACACCTTGAAGACTGAGCGCCTGTTGACCCGGAGGAGCCAAACTAGCCAAATTCTTGGCCAGCAGCTCGAGCTGCGTTACAGGGACAGGACTGTACGGTGATCCAGGAGGTGGCGTCGGAGCACCCCAAGTGTAGCCACCTACCCCGACCCCAACAGCCGCGGAAAACACGCTTTCTGAAACTACAGAATCCAGCGATTAATCGATCTGCTATTCCAATTCCAAACCTTCTCTAATAGGAATAGGGCATTTCAGAATCACATAGCCAGTTTGATCCACGTCAATTATTTGCCGGATAAGATTGTACGTAAAATATGCACAAATTGCAAATTGTTTCTTGGCAATAATAAAAAATCTGTAATTATTTTCGTAGAAAATTTGTATGTTGAATTTTTTTCAAAAAAATAAACAAATTATGGTGAAAGTGAAAATTTAAACATATTTAAAAATATCTGCATTTTGTTTCTGTTTATGTGATTTTATTTGAATTTTAATTAGAATAAAATGGAAATAAGATAGAAGCAATGAAATTAGTGAAATACAACTCTTTGTAAATTAAATATACAGTTTAATAGTAAATATTATAAATATTATAATTTTAATTCTTAATATCAAATAATATTTTATTTAATAATAATAAAAATTAA
>NW_006263319.1:37694-41010 GCF_000469605.1 Apis dorsata | reverse complement strand
AACATTTATTATATAAAAATTATTAATCATTTTTAAGAATTAAATAAATATAAAGTTTAAAAAATAAACAAAAACATAAGAAAAACATAAATCATATATAACAATAGATATATATGAAATATAATTAAAAATGATAATAATAAATTCCGATTTTGTGTAAATTAATTTAATAAAAAAATAATTAAAATAATTAAAACAAAAATAATTAATAATATATTCATATAGTGTATTTATTATACATTATATATCTATATACACTATATCTTTTTGATATTATTTAAATTTATCTAAATTGTAAATATTACAAAATTTTTATATAATATATTAAGATATAAATTTTTTTTTATTTAAGCATATCATAGCTTGACATTATCATATCAAGCATAATTTATTTATAAAATATATATATAATTTATTTATAAATAAAATATAATTTTATTATTGAAATTTAAATGATAAGAGTTCTCAGATTAAATTTCAAAATTTATCTTGTAATTCGATATCGATTTTTGTAAATTATATTTAATAATATGTTTATACAAATATATGTTTAATTTTCGAAAGTATGAGACAATTTTTTTTAAGGATAGTTTATATTTATTATCTTAAATTTCTTAAATTTATATAATAATAGTAAGTGAAAACAGAAACGTTTTATACAATGTAGTAATGAATGATTTTTTTCAATTATTATCAATATCAATTATATTAAATATTTATATTAAATAAAAAAACATGGCATTACAAGAATAAATCGTTTTCTAATTGTGAAAAGAAACGATATTTATTTGATCATTTCGAATCTTTTAAATTCAATCTTAATCAAAATATTTTCATAACTTGAAAGATAATATTCATATATTTGCAATTTATTTTAATTACTATTTTAAAATATTATTATTACTATGTACTATTATTTTTATTATTTTTTTTTACTAATGTAATATTTTTATTCTATATTCTTGTTTTTTTAGGTTAGTAAATATAATATATACAATGTATGTCTCGATTCAATTATTTATTTTTTTATTTCATTAAATATAAGATTAAATATTTATTCGAATAATTCCGATATTTTTGATATTATTTACTAATACAATGATATTGGTAGCTTGATATTACAGCAAATATTAACATATATCAAAGATTTCAAATCTCTACTCTGTAATACATTATGAATTTTCAATATTTAATATTTATGTACAAAATTACTTGAAAATCATAAGACAAATTGGTATCACATTCATCGATTATTATAATTGTTTAATCTAAATTAATTTCTAAGTTTAAATGAAGATACAATATTTTATTAATAAAATACCATTTTAATAAGACGAAATTGTTTGAAATTTTTATTATTTATTTTATTATAATTAAAAACGAATATAATTTTTTCATAAATTTAATACATATATTATAAATTAATTAATTGTAAAATATCGATCCAATATAAAAAGTTTAGAAAAGAGGAATTTTATTTTTTTATTACAAAATTTTTTTATATAAAATTTTTAACTAAAGTTTTCTATATATAAAATAAAATTGAATAAAATTAAATTTTTAAAAAAGATATAATTCGTTAATAAAAAAGATTTAATTGTAAATAATATTATTAACAAATGCATATTCCCAAATATTAAAATATTAAAATTTATATTGCTTTAGAATGTTATTTTTCTTTTAAATAAATTCAAATCAAATACATATTCATCTATATAATTTTTATTATTTTCTGATTATTTTAATTTTATATAATAAATTAATTTTATATATTATAATTTTATATATTATAATTTTCATTCTTTAATAATTTAATAATTTAAAAGAAAAAAGAACAATAGAATTATCCAGTTAATCCTAAATCACTCAAACTAAATCATTACATATTCAAATTATTTTATATAGTTCATAAATAATAACGCTAAATCAATATCGCTTAATTCCATTTCACCGCATCAACGCAAAAAAACAGCCAATGAAAGATATTTGTTGCTAACTTTTAAAATCATCAATGAAATTCCGTCGAGTCAGACTCTTTCATTCTTAGCAGTAATGGCTTAAAAGCAAAGACATTGATTTTCTCGAACAAATAAAAAAAAAGAAAAAAAAAGAAACGAACAAAAAGATAATAAGCGACCAGAAATGCAATTCTAACAATTTGACTTTGACTTCAACTGAGTTTCAATCGTAAATCAATTACTTAGATCTTTTTTCGATAATGTTTGCGTCTTCATGTCTGCAACCAGCCTAAATTCCGTAATTTTTCATTTATCTCTAGACAGTTGCATTTTTTGATTTTCTGAACGATCGGATCAGGCCATCCGCACTTATCGTCTTTATATGTTTATATAAATATTAAAGTCAAGGTATGATGCGTATTCCTATAAGCTTATTAAAATTTATTGCATTAGTTCGTTGCTGCTTTCGATAAATATGCAATAAACGACCGGTCAGACGAATAAATGGAAAATCTATGCAAATTCATTTAAATCGAATGCAACACTCGTGCAGAATGTTGAAGAGAAATAGATAGAGGAAGTAGAGGATGAAAATTGAATAAAGGGAAATGCGCGATTTTTTTTTCTTTTATTTCTATATTAAATAATTTTTTTGATTGAAAAATAAAAAAAAACACTTTGAAATGATTCGTTTGGATTCTAGAAGAATCAAAGATTGTTTTATAATGATTAGATAAAACTTTTACAACTTTCAGCTATTAGATTTGAGAAAAAAAATATTTATAATATGAAAAATTTTTGGATAATAGTATTATAGAATGATTGCGCTTTTGAGAAATTTAACTTCTTTATTATTCTTATTCTTAGTTATTTTATTCTTTAATCATTCCTCAATAATTAAGGAATTAAAAGTTACTCTAGATAAATCAATTCCAGTTAGATTATTATGAATATATATTTATAAATATAAATATATATATTTAATATATAATAAAATATATTTAACAGAAATTATATAATACTTCAAAAAAAAATAGAAAATCTAGAAAAATAAAAAATTATTAAATCCAACGATAAAAAATGGCAATTCAAATGACGAATTAATTCATTTTTTTTGTTTAGAAGATTAAGGATAAATTTATTAAATATAAAGAAGATTATGTTCAATATTTATTTTATAAATAAGATATATTACAATTGCCAAAAATCGTCAATCTTTAAATAATTATAGAAATATAGAATTTCTTCCACAGAATATTTAACACATTTAACGTGTTAGACCAGAATTTTTATTTTTTTATTAATTGTAATTATTTAATATATGTTTAAATATTATAATATAAAAATGATAATATCTA
>NW_006263319.1:26808-37671 GCF_000469605.1 Apis dorsata | reverse complement strand
AAATAAACATATTGGAAATATTTTTGATATTAAAAAAGAATACATATGTATATATATGTATAATATATATGTATATAATCATTATATTCTTATATTTTTTTAGAATTACATAAATTAAAAGAAAATAAATGTAGCAAAATCTCTTAAGAGGAATAAAAGTAATTTTGAACTGAATAATGAAAATTTCAAACATATAACTTATAATATTAGATCACAATGCTTACGAATTAAGATTCAAGTGGAATGATAAANATAATATTAATTATATTATATTAATATAATAATATAATAATATTTTTTTAATAATTCATATCTTTTTTATTCATATTATTTTTTTTTTAAAAATTTCAAGTAATTTCAAAATTGATTTATAATTTATTTTCTATGTATTTTAACATTTAGAAATCATTCGACTTGAAAAAAAAAATACGAAATAAAAAAGAATTTTAATTACAATAACTAATTTTGTAATATTGTATAAAACAAAAAAGTTTGATATCATGTAAAATTCTATTTTACAAAATTACTTATTTCATCCTATTAATCATCAAATAGATATCTTAGCAATTCACGATGATACTTCTGAATGTCTATTATTTACTTACCTGTTCGTTCTGCTAAAAATTCGCAGCGTGAACAAAAAAGATATAAAAATTATTAATAAAATTAATAAAAAATATTGTTTTAAATTTATAAACACTTGATTATATGTTCTTCATTTAATTAAAAAAAGAAAAAAATTTATATAATTTTATATTAAATTAATATGAAATAATAATATGAAAATAATATAAAATGACTGAAATAATTTAATTTTGTCTCGTATCAAAAATTATTTAAAAATAATTCAATCTTAATTTAAAAAAAAAATATTATTTTTACTATGCTATTCTTGCAATAAATATATATAATAAAATAATAATTAAAGTAATTCATTACTATTTATTTTTATTATTTATTTTTTATTCTGAAACATTTCTTTTATAAAGGAGGATAAAGATTTCTTTTATTTCAAATAAAATCCAAATATAATTCTAACATTTTCACTAAGATGATATTATTTGTAAATATTATCTAGTAAATCCTACAAAAAAAAACACGATTGTGTACAATAATCCTAAATTCAAGAAGAAGAAATCATTATCCTTCATAAATCCAAAGACTAAACCCAATAACATTTATTTTACCTCCAAAACAAAATCGCGAACCCATTCGATTCTACTTATAGGCTTTCAAACGATCTGCTTGAAAAGCATGACGCGAAAGCGCATGCGTTCTCGTCACGCGATGCGAAGTGAACTCTCGCATGGATTTGAATTGCGGGCGGGGATAATTGAAATCTTGCCCACGGCTCGAGATTCGATTTTAGACAACGGACCAGAACGTTAAGAAGAAATCGAGCCATGTTCTCGAGTCTTATTTTTGCCGGTACACCAGCTCATCTCTTTTCTCTTTTGGCAGTTTTTCCTGCAACCAACAAATTTGTCCTATCTCTCTTTTACTCTTGCTCCCACTTCGAAAACTTCATCGTTTTTTTTTTTCAGACACATGATCTTCGCAAACAGCGTTTTGGATTACACCTCGAACAATGTTCGTTAAGGATGAAAGAGATTGGAAAGACGAAGTTTGTCATTCTTGTCATCTTGCGACTTTCAACCTCTTCTCTGTTTATCTTTGTCTGTCTCTTTTTCTTGTGATATTTCAGTGCGAAATTCGTGATCTTTTTCCCTTGTGGCGCATGACAAACTAGTCAGGATATAGAGAACGTGCACGTTGCGATGGAATTCTATTTAGCCGAATATTTTTGTTCCCTTATGCCTGTCCACCATCGGGCCCCTTCATTCACCAGCTTTAATTGCATAATTGCGCCATTGTGCGAACTGGAAGGGGACCCCGTGAAAGGCCAGTCCCGCTGAGGGAGACCTTTCGAGGTGAAAAAAAATGCTGAGAGGGCCCCCTCCATGAAACGATTCTCGAAGCCAGGTAGGAATTATCTTAGAAGATTACGATTTTTAGTTGCAAGTCAATATGACAATTAATATAATATAATTAGTATAATTTTAATTAGTTGATTTCGAATCTGTTTTTCTTTTAACAGAGATTCTAATAATATTGATAATAAAATAGATAATAATGAGATAGAAATTTTATAACTTAAAGATGACAGTTTTTAATAAATTTAGAAAAATTTGAAATGCAGTAAGTATACCAAATATAATAATAGAGAAAATAATTTTTTTTTATTGGCAAGAAGAATTCATATAACTGATTACTGAAACTTGTAAAAAGTGAATTTTCATATAATTATGATTATTTAAATAAACTTATTTTTAATTGAAAGATTTTTATCTTTTTGTAATATTAGATATGCTATTTTATATATTAATTTTTTCGATAATCGATTATTTAAATAATTAAATTTTAAATAATTCATATTCGATATTCCATTGTATGTATGTATATATATATTTGTAAATATTTAAAATATTATATTAAATTATAAAATCTATAATATTGTACTAAATATTATACTAAAAATTTTCAAAATAGATACACAGATATTATAATTCATAATATAAAAAATCTGAAATTATTTTAAATATTTACTGTAAAATTATTTTGTTCTGATAAAAAATTTATTTATCAAAATTCATCTTTTCAATTCAATATATTTTAATTTTGTTTTCTATAAAATGTAATATAATTAAAAGAATTAATGAAATACAAACATCAAATGGTATATGGTTAGTATAAAAATAAGGTATCTAAATTTAAAATATTGAATCATATAAAAAAAAAGTTAAAATATAGAAAATTTAAATGAATGCTTAATTATTTTTTAATATTCTTTTTTTAGTTTTTTTTTCTTCCTTGAAAAAACCATAAAAAAATTATTTTCTTGTATTGATTAAATGAGTTTTTTATATATTCACTATGAATGTTTAACAATCTAGATATATCTCTACTTTTTCATACTAATTATCTCATCGCAAAAATAGAACGTTTTACAATTTCTTCAAAATAAAATAAATTTCAAAATAATAAATAAAAATAAAAAGCAATATAGATGCAAGTAAAATATAAAAGACTTTTATTTAAAACATCTTATCTAATTTATAAAAATTTATAAAATTTAATTAATTCTATTATCATTCATGAAAAAAAAATTATTTCTGGAATTTATTTTTTTAACATACATCTTATATTTGAATAATTTGCTTTATACATGCATGTTTTATTTTTTTTTTAATATTTTTTATAACAATGTTTAGAAATATTTTTTTAGTTCATTTTTGTTATGTCAATTTATATAAATATTTTATGTGTGCAAATGAAAGTATTTATTTTAAGAATTATAATATAATTTTATAAATATCAATATAAATAATATTTTGTCTCTCAAATAATGAAACAAATTAATAATAATAATAATAATATATAATAATTTATAATAATTATAATGTAATTACATAATAATTATATAATAATTAATTTATATTATTATTTATATTATAATAATATAAATAATAATATAATATTATATATATAATAATATATTTAATAATAATATTAAAAGTAATAATGAAATTAATAAGATAAATTATAAATAAAAATAAGAAATTGCAATGTTTTTACTGCAATAATTTTGAAAATTAATATTAATATAATAACATTTGATAATGCAAGCACTAATTATTGGAATTAATTTTATATATTCTAACATGATCATTAATATAACAATATTATAATATTACATAAAAATATTTTATAATTACCAATAAATTAGCGTCAACTAACAAAGAAATTTCATTAAAACGCTACGCTAACATTTAATCATAATAATTAAAATTTTGCAATGATTTAAATGTATCGAATTTGTTTTGTTTAATTATACTATAATTAATATAATTTTCATAATTAATATGATAAATATTTTAAAAATTTTATTAAAAAATTTTTCTTTATGTAAAATATAATAAAATTATAATAATCAGAAATATTTCGATATTCAACTTGAACATATTAAAATTCATTTTTTAACTATAGGATTTTTATGTATTTACGTATCTATGAATTAAAAAATTAAAATTACATGTAATTATTATATATATATATTCTCGATTCTATTATATATTTTTATATATCTATAATTATTATATATAAATTTTAAATAAATATCAAATTTTTCATTTCGTAAGATAAATAAATTTGTTTTGAAATTACGGAAAATTGTCTAAAATAAAGGAAAATTTGTATCCCAATCCCATATACACGAATCGAGTAGAACACAATCAAAGACACAGTTAAAAAGTTAAAGAGAAATATCTTCCCGTAGCAAAATTCAAAATGAGCAAAAAATGAAGACAATGACCTTGCAAATTTGCACAATTGAAACCGCATTTCCCTCGGTTAACCTTAATTTCCTCTCAAAATTTTCCATTATTCGTAAGCAGCTGCAGCAGGTGATGCGCGGTCCGACAATCATTAATGTCCTATGAATATTATTTCATTTAGATCACATCTCTCGTCCGACAAATTATTACCACGCACGTGTTTCAAGAGTCTCGCATCTCCCGAGGCTTCTACAAGCATCGATGTATCAAGGCTACCGACGTAGCGCCATTGGAACAGCTGGCCTTCCCGCCACTTAAATTTATTTCCCCGGAAACGATCGATCTTTTCATTTCGCATTGCGATAGAGACGCTCGCATTCGCTTAATAATTATTGATTTTCTCACTTTTTAATCGATCCTGATATTGTATATTAAAAGAGAATAGTCTATCGATCAACTCTATTTTTCATTTTCTCCATTAGATATTAACGTTTTTTTTTAAACAATTAATATAATATGTTATATAAATGGGAGAAGTGAAAATTCATCAGTATTGGGCAATTATGTGATTAAAGAGTGATAGGTTAAAAGATTGATGATTTTTCTTAATTTTCAAGTTATTCTGTATTTAAATATTTATTTGAAAATTCATAATATATCAAATGATTAAAAATTGAAATTTTGCTATCAATACATATTATGATATCATGATATCAAGCTGTATAAATATCACAATAATAATACAAAAATATTGAAACAAATCGATTTTTTGAATATTTAATTCTTTTGCTATTACACATTATATATATAGTATACTAATTTTCTTCTATAATCTAATATTACATTTATGATGGATATTGTATTTAAAATTTTTTTTAACATAAATGCATAATATCTTATTTACTATTATATTAAAAATATTTTTATATATAACTGATAATAATAAATTATTTTTATTTGACATTGCAATATCATTTTTGATTATTTTAAATTTTCTTCTCAATTGACAAAAATCATTAGACGACAAATTTTGAATTAATGTTGTGACTTTTTTCTGATAAATAATGTGAAAATAGTGAAAAGATTAATTAATAGAAATTAAAAAAAAAAAAATTGAAGAATCAAGAAAAATAGAATTTCAAGATTATACATCAAGATTATACTAATCAAATGTAAGAAACAAGAATTGAAAATAAAAATAGCAATTTTAAAATAATAATAGATATAAAATTACAAATTACGAATTATATTGACACCAATTTTTTCCGAAATATAATATTAAGATTCTAAACAATCGAATAAATATTTTCGATATTTTTTTTAATAGCTAGAAAATTTTGTATACAATGATTCAAATATATCAAATGTTTACAATATCATGATTTTTTGTTATTAATATAAAAATCTATATTACTTGAAAATAGTCCATTATTTATGAAATCATTTAATATGAAATTTAATTCACATAATAAATGTAATATTATTGTAATTTTATTTTGCAGGATAATATATATAAATTGTAACAAGTCTTATATACTCTTTTTTAACAAGTCTTATAGTTTTGTCACATTTAATTTAATTAATATTAATGATAATAATACTCAACTATTATATTTAGGTTATTTGTTTCTTTTTTTTTTGATAAAATTAACTGTAACATCATTTAATAATAGTATCAAATTAAAAAATTAAATAATTATAAATAATAGTAATATTAAATTTCAATAATTATATTATTATTAACAAAAACATAACTTTTTTAAGAAACTATTCAATATTTCCTTTTTTATTATATATTACAAAATTTTTTAGAAAATTGCAGATATTAAAAACAACCGATTTTTTTTATCATGAAATCCACATATTTCTCTATGACATAATTTTTAAAATTAACATGTTCATTTAGAAGTAATAAGTTAATAGAATATAAATATAAAAAAATTCGCCAGTTTGTCAAGAAAAAAATAAAAATAAAAATTTTAAACAAATATATTTGTTATAATATGTTATAGGATAAAATTTTTAAACATGAATTAAGTTTTTTGTGGAATAATTTTTTGTGAATAAATATAAAAAGGAAATATAATTGAAATATTTATTTTGTATGCTAGGATGAGAGTTAATTAAAAATTTAATTAAAACATCATCTGTCTTTTCTTTTCAAAATCTTTTAAAAATCTTTTAAAATTATTATTACAAAGTTACAAATTACAATGGACGAAACTAATGATTCTCTTATCGTTAAGTTTTTTTAAAACTTGAAATTAAACAGAACAGAAAATATTTTCAATTTTTTATCTTAAATATTATATAATAAGATAATAATATTATATATGTTATATATAAGATTAATTTTTTTAAATTATTTTCGTTCATTTCATTATTTTCAAAAATTATCAATAATTAATATATAATAAAATATAAAATAAAATAAAATAAAATAAAAGTTTAAGAAATTCATATAATACGGAAATCACTACGTGCGAAAAAATCGATGAAAATGTGTAATATAAATGACAGCATTTACATGAGAATAATACAAGAGGAAACGAATAAAATTTTTTAAAGTTTGAAAAACTGTTTGAAATAGAAAATAATGAGGAAACAAACGCATTTCAGAGATAGAAATCTATATGCAAAATTCAATATAATTTTTTTTGCAAATCTGACAAAAATAATGTTTCGTAGAAACTGATCAGATGATCAGAAACTTTATTGAAATTGTGTGATTTTTGAGTTATACAAACGACGAAATAATGAATGATATATATAATCTGTGATTATCAAATTAAGATTATAAAGCCTCATCTAAATTTCTATGGAAGATAAATCCGAAGATTATTCGTAAACATATGAAAACAATTCGCATATATTATCTGCAGATAATACACAAATAATTGAAAATAAAACAAAAACTCAAAACAGTCTGACAAATTTTATCTTTGATTAAAAACAAGAGACAATATAGATAAATACAAAATAAGCATATATCCAAATAAAATATTAAACTATTTTTGTAAATATCTTAATATTACAAGTAATCTTATAGAAACAAGAATTGTATAAAAATTAATATTTTTAATTAATTAATTAATCTTTTTTTATTTTTGGACCAACTTTTTATAATATGATTTCAAAATTATTTTTAGATATTCTTACAAAATTTTTAAATTCGAAATTGTCTAGATTTAATTATTTGAAGAAATTATTTTCATATCAATAAAACTGATTAAAAATCTACATCTCTGCAATTGTTTAATAATTCTTTGTTTTTTTTTCTATATATGGAAAAACAGATATATCTTATAAATTATATCAACATAGAATGATTCAAAGATTAAAGACGATTAATATAAAGATTATTAGATGTGGATATATGATTGTCTACATATATTATCCGCAAACAATTAGATGATAACGCCAGAAATTATATGTACTTATATAGCAATTAATTTATTAGTATCTGTTTTTGAAATATTTAAAACTTATTGATCGTTAAATTAGCACAAAGATAATTACAAGCAGATATAATATATAATTATTTATATTAATATTCGAACTTGTTTTTATCTTTTTTATTATACTATATGCAAAAAGATTATTTAAATATTGTATAGCTTGATATGAAAATAAATTGATGAATGAATATTTATTTATAAAATTTAAACAAAGAATGTTATATTTTTATAATATCTTATTAATATTTAAAAATTAAAAAAAAAGAAATATTTTATTTTATAGAAAAATATGTTTTATAAAATTTCGTAATTATAAAATTTTTTAATATATAAGTTTTTTTATATTTTAGATTAAATATATTAGATGTAATTATTTCCTTATATTTTCATATGTTTTAAATAACAAAATATTTAAACAATTTTATAATATAGAAAATAATAAATTTAAAGATAAAGCAATGTTCAAATATTAATAATGAATAGATGTTGATTTTTTAATCTAGAACTAGTACGATATTCATATTTAAATAAAATCAAAAAATTATATTTTTACTCTATTTGAAATAAATGAAAAATAAATTTTATGTTTTATTATTTTAATGATATTAAAAATTAAATTTGAATTAAATATTAATATTTCATTATATAATTTCTAAATTGAATATTTTTAAAGCTATTGCAATTAGTTAATCATTAATTAAAATTATTCCAACTTTAGATAAAAAGTTAAAAGATTCGATTTTGATAATTTAATATATAATATTATTATATTAATGTTAATTATTTATTCTATTATTCTAATAATAAATTAATATTATTACTTATATTAATGAATATTATTTATATTAATGAAAATAAATATATATTTAGCTAATATTAATCAAAAACATTATCTGTTGTACAAACTGAAATATGAAATATGAAATATTTTTTTATAAATAGTTTATTAATAAAATATATTTTCCATATATTGTAATTTAATAATACAATTGAAGAAAAGAAATATATGATAGAAGAAACGTGAAAATAGTTTAAAAAAATAAAAATAACATTGTAAGTTTTTATATGTACATACGCAAGTCACGAAACAGTTCGAAAAGCGCAACAGCCGGAAGTATAGTTGACCAAGAGCACAAACACCATATACATAATAACATAAGAGCATGGACAACACACATCCAATCACAACAGAGGTGCAAATCCGACTGGTCACGAACAATGAACAAAATGTCGACGATCTAAGCCGATGGAATCCGTAAATATCCGAATTTTCACGACAAGTTTACGTGACTACGAGTATTCGTAGGTATACTTTATTGTACGAAAAGTACAATGTACAACAGTACAAGTATTCCGAGAATCGTGGTAATAAAAGTTTTTGGAAAGAGACGTATTAAGAAAAAAGCAAATTTATGCAAAAACATATGGAGCATAGAAATATAAATATTATGATTATATAAAATAGGTGTATAATGTTATAATAAATTACAATTGGAAATTTTATTACTAGATTACTATTTATTACTATAACTAAATATTATATTTTCAATTTTATTATTCTTTAATCGTTAAAAAATTCATTTAAATTAAATCGTTAAAGAAAGCATTTTTCCTTCACTTGTAATATTTTGATTTATTTTAATTTTTAAAACAGAAAATTATTATTTATTTAAAATTATAACTTGAAATTATATTTGATTGAAAAATGCAATATTTATCATTTATTGTATATATAATATATTAATTTTAATGTATTTTAATTAGAATATAATGTAATATGATACTATACATGCATATAATTTAACGAAAGCATAATGATATTAATATTATTTATCATATTAAAAATTTTTTGAAATTAATATAAATATTAATATTCTTGCATTAGAATTGTATAAAATAATTAAAATTATAATATTAATAATTAAAATTGACAAATATTGAAAAAAAAATAATAAATTTTTGAAATATTCAAAAATCAAATCATTAAATATTTATTATTTAATAAAATAACATTTAATATAAAAAGAAAAAAGTACAAATATTTGTGTAAAATCTATATATTATATCTATATCTATATCTATATCTATTATATCTATTATATTTATATCTATATATTATATTATATATTATCTATGTATTATATATTTATATATCTATATCTAAATCTATATATTATCTATATAAATCTGAAAAAGTAAATGATTAAAAAGTGATTAGTTCAATTTAGCTGTTAAGAAAAATAAAACTTGTAAACCATTAAATAAATTATATAGGTATAATTATAATTGAATAAAATAATAATAAAGTAACAAAAAAATCTAATTTATGTTTTAATATTCGTTTTAATTAACAATGATTCTATTATACATATTTTTTTTTGTAATAATTACTGTTACAATATAAAATTAATAATAATAATAATAATAATAATAATAATAACAACAACAATAACAATAACAATAAAAACAATAAGATAATAATAAACAATAAGATAACAATAATAATAACAATAATAAATAATAACAATAATAAACAACAATAATAATAATAAGAAAATTCTTTTTAGACAAAAATTAAAGACAAAAATTATGATTTTATTCTATTACAAATTGTGATATACTAAAATTATAATAATATGTTTAAAACGAATCTATTATATATCATAAAATCAATAAGAATTTTTTCTATTATTTATATATTTATATATATTTATTATAACTTATTATAATATATTTATTATAACTTTTTTATCAATTAAATTTAAACAAAAATGTTTATATATATTATATAAATGTAATAATAATATTATATAAATGTTTTTTAAATATTATATAATTTTTTAAATATTCGAATCAATTTTTGTCAATTCAATATATAACTATCGAAACTAGTATACTAAAAATACTAAAAATAATATTCAACAAATCGTAAAAAGATCAATCGAAGCATTTGACTCACAACAAGAAGACAAAATGACAAAGAGAAAAAGAAAAAAAGAACGATTAAACAAGAAGGATAAAATAAATAGAAATCGTAAACTTACCCTTGTGTGTTGTCGCATGATAAGCTC
>NW_006263319.1:23090-26489 GCF_000469605.1 Apis dorsata | reverse complement strand
GTAACTGCCCCCGCCACCCCCAGGGAATAACGAATACAGCCCGTAACGACTCACACCTGTAACATTTAGACGAAGAATTTACTTTTTACACCCGTGATGTCATGACCGGCACGGCAACCGTGCATCTCGATTGGATAGACCGATGAGAATTATTTTTAACGATTTAAATATCACTGATAATATATTCTTTTCAAAATAAAAATATCGAATTTTTTCCTAACTCTCTGGTGATTATTATTTGATTAATCAAAAAAACTTTCGAGAAAATAAGAAAATTTATCAGCGGATAAATGCAATAAATAAAATATAGAAATATTGATTGAATTCTAAATACTTTTTGAATTGTGGAATAAAAATTGATTGGAAGATTATTAATTTATTAAGGTTTTAAAGTTTTTAACATTATTTGAATGATTTAATAAAAATTTGATATTTCGTAGAAATAAATAAAATAAAAATAATTCATATCTCTCATATTATTTGAATGAATAAAAAATAATTCATATCTACATTCTTAATTAATTATTAGCATTCATATTTATAATAAACATAAATATAATAAATAAAAATATAAATAAAATTATGAATTGTTATATATTGTAATATAAAATAATAAGAAATAATATCAGTATTATAAATAATAAAATTTTTTATACTATATATATATATATTCTACATAATAATTTGGATATTGCATATGATATTTAGTTTTAGTGATTATCTTAAAATCAGATTTTCAATTTTGTATATAATTTTAAATTATTCAATGAAGTAAATAATTTAAAACTAAATAAAACATAAACTATAACAGTATATACACGGAGAAATGTAATTTATATCAATTCGTATCAACATACGAAGAAAGTTAATATCTTCTATAAAAATTTTCCTATAAAAATTTTTTATTTTTAATAAAAGAATTTGAAATTTTTAATCAATTATATCATATTGATTTTTATTATCATTGTAATATTAACAAATTTTGACAAGTTGGCTTAATAAAAAATGAATCGCATTGAAGATTAAAGAATTAATTTTAAAAAAAATTTCACTTAAATTAAAATTTAATGAAAAAAAATTATATGTATGCAACTATTAAGTCGGAAAATTCATAAAATATTTTTATAATAAATGTTTATATTAAAAAAAACAAAATATTCTAAAAAAAATTCACCTTTGCCGAAACCCGGGATTGAACCGGGGACATTTAGATCTTCAGTCTAACGCTCTCCCAACTGAGCTATTTCGGCTTTGGAAAGACATTTATTATATCTAACTTATCAAAGTTTATACATAAGATTGAAAAATTTCTTTAGAAGTAAAAACTTGAAAGTAAATATAAAAAAATACTTAAATATATTAGCAATATTATATTTTCCTAAATAAATTATTTCAATTTTTATAAAATATTATCTTATAAATTTGATTTTCGAGTATTTGCTTGTGAAATTAAATATGAAATATTCAATAATAATAATAAATTAAAAAAGAATATTTTGCCGAAACCCGGGATTGAACCGGGGACCTTTAGATCTTCAGTCTAACGCTCTCCCAACTGAGCTATTTCGGCCCACGGCGACGTACTATGATATAATTAGAATTGATGATTTAATTATAAAATTATAAAATAATATAAAATATTTTAATATAGATAATGAAAATGAAAACAGATTATTTATTTAAACAAAATAAATAAAAATATTTACTTTTAACACTAGATTTACGAAACTCGTCAATTTGACGAGTTTTCAATTTTATGCTTAAAAATTCTGAATATGCAAATATTATTCTTTAAACATTATATATTAGTTTTTATATATTTCAAATATATATATTATATATTTCAAATATATATTTCTATTCGTTTTCTCTGAAACATTTATATTTTATTATTTCTAGATATTGTATACCTATTTTTACGAAAATCCATCAATTTGACGGGTTAATATAGATCAATTATTGCAAAATAACAAAAATGAAATAACAATGAATAAGAAAAAATAACATCAAGCAAATGACGACTGTTTAGCAATAAATATATAATCAAACAAGTTATTTATAATTGTGATATAATAACAAATAATCCCTTTAACGGTAAATTTTGAAGAAAAAAAAAATGATTTTTGTAAGTGAATCTGTCTTATTATTTTATAAAACAATGTGAGAGATAATTTCAGTACGTTTTGTAAAAAAAAAAAATAAGTGCTATTTAGAAGCTTAGCAAAACTTTATTTTCATAAGTGAAGATTTGAATTTTTCAAGATATTTTCAAAATTTATCCAAAAAAATATATTATTTTATATTTATATTATTATGGACAAATCTTCAAAAGATGGAATTGATAAAAAAGAATAATAAGAAAAATAAAAAGAATAACCAGTATAAATGAAGACTAATTTGGATCGGATTCTGATATAAACGAATTATGCAAAAGCGAGGAACAATTTGACAATATAAACGAAATTGAATATTCTCACGATAATGGGAATAAATTATTTAAAATTATCATAATACATACCGTAAAAGAAAAAGTATGCGTATTTCGAATATTAAAATATTCGAAATATTATTTCGAATATTGAAAGCGAAAGTGAAATAAAAGATGCTGATAATAAAGAAAATATTGTGAAAGCAGTGATCCCGTAAATGGTCCCCTTCATGTTTTATAATTGTTTCTAGATTTGGCAGTCATCAATGCCTGGATTATTATACAAAGAGACCATTGGAGTAAACAAAATTCGAAAGAATTTTCTTTTTTAATTAGTTAAAGAATTGGGCAGTGACCATTAAGACGAACAAATTAGCTTTCAATGTCTAACTATATTTGCATTGAATAAATCTAACAAGTATGTATGCGGAAAATATACATCCTAGGTAGAGTTTATATGTAAAAAATTTATTGTTGAAGACAAGAATAAATAAAAATCTATAGATTTTAAATAAATAATTTACAAAAAATTGCATTGTAATATTGTTATAGAATTTAAAGTTCATGAAATTTTATATGTGATTTCATTATTGAATGTTGCGAGCAATATTAGTATTTCATAGTTGGTAGCTATTTGTTTCTCTTCAAATACACGTACTTCAAATGTTTTGTAAACAGATACGCACAATCATGTATAATCAAATATGTTCATTCAGCTAAACCCGTATATTTTATTTATTGTTTTCCATTGCCTAGTCAACAGTTACGGGCCCAGATTACGAAAGAAACAATAAATAATTAGGTAAAGTACAATTAAATTAAAAAAGTACGTGGGTTAATTATCCGACCTTGAGCAAACGTGAAATATAACCCTAATCGTAATATGAAACTATTTGTATTAATAAGCTGAAAGGATTGGAAAATTGAGTCTCATGGAAATTTCAAGTGCGCGTTACTTTGAAATCCTGCTA
>NW_006263319.1:20832-22396 GCF_000469605.1 Apis dorsata | reverse complement strand
AAATTGCCAATCAAAATGTGGGCTGAAGCAGTTAATTACACTGTTTACACTTTAAATAGAACCAGTGGGGAGAAAAAAGTAACATCTATTAATCTGTGGCTCAAGAAGAGACCGAACATTTCAAGTCTCAGAATCTTTGGAGAAGAAGTATATTTTCATATTCCTAAAGAGAAAAGACGAAAATGTCAAAGCCGAAAAAAGTATTTTCGTTGGATATGATGAAAACACAAAAGGATTCCGGATCTGACTTCCTGAAAGAGGACAGTTAAAATGAAGTTAAAATACATAGAGATGTAAGATTCACAGATCAGCTCTGCGAAATTAATTCAAATGAAAAAAGGGAATCAGAGTCAAATACTATAATCTTTGAACATCAGAAAGATGACAGAATAAATGTCGAATCAAAAACCGTTATTCAATTGGAAAACAACGAGCAAGTAAATTCAGATGAAGAATCAAACGATCCAGAATACAAACAAGACCGATGTTTGAGAGATAGAAATAAAATATGCCAAAGATAGAACATATGGAAATATTGTGATCACACTATGAACTGGAAAGCTATGATGACGCGATCATATGTAGCAACGCAGTCAAATGAAAAGAAACCATGANNAAATTGATTCTTTGAGAAAAACTCAAACATGGACATTAGTAAATCCGCCATCAGATCATCAAGACATAGATAATCGATGGACTTATAAACTGAAAATAAATAGCGATGGAAACATACAACGATTCAAAGCAAGACTCGTTGCTAGAGGTTTTAAACAAACTGCTGGAATTGACTATCATGAAACGTTTAGTCTTGTAACTAAATTCGATTCAATAAGGACTATCCTATTTATTACAGCTTCGAATAAAATGTATTTACAACAATTTGACGTCACGACAGTTTTTCTTCATGGAAAACTCAACGAGGTCATCTATATGCAGCAACCAAAGGAATACGAGAATGAAACTGATCGTGTTTGCAAGTTAAATCGTAGTTTATATGGTTAAAAGCAGGCATCAAAATGTTGGATTCATCGTTTTATAGCAATATTAAAGAAACATGATTTTACGTTCACCTGTGCAAACTATTGTGTATTTATAAATGGAAACGATTGAGATCGTTTTGATTCTAGTGATTCATATCGATGATGGACTAATTAATGCAATAAACCAATTATCTATAAAAAAGTTAGCTGAATTCCGTAAAAAATTTGAAGTAACATCTAATGAGATAAATACATATTTGGGATTACAGATTGAACGACTGGTAGATGGTTCTATATTTTTGCAACCAAGAAAATTTTGCAACGATTTCGGATGGAAAATGCTAATGGAGTAATAATCCCAGCAGACCAAAACCATCAACTGTGCGTAGCACATAAAAGAGGGTACAAGGAAAAATTCGAGTTCCCATATCGACAAAGTAAGAAGTTTAATGTATTTGTCAGTGGGCACTAGACCAGACATTATATTTGCAGTAAACAAAGCCAGTCAATATTTAGAAAAACCCAACAAAATACACTGGAATGCAGTAAAGAGAATTTTCAAGTATCTAAAGGGAACAACAAAA
>NW_006263319.1:20075-20717 GCF_000469605.1 Apis dorsata | reverse complement strand
TCATTATTCAACTCAACAGAATAATCATATTAAAGCATTCAGCGATGCAGATTACGCTGGAGACAGTGAAACGAGGAAGTTCACTACTAGTTTTGTATTAAAACTAGGCGATTCCGCAATAACTTGAGGATCAACATGACAGCGAACAGTCTATCCATTACTGAAGCCGAATATATAGCAGCTAGTCAAACTGTGAAAGAGATCATATGGATGAAAAGTCCGATTAATGATCTAGTTATGTTCAAGAACCTTACAACGACTCTTTACGTGCATAATTTGAACGTAATCAAGCTTATTAAAAAGAATTTCATCGAAGAAGTAAGCATATTGACGTACACTATCATTTTATATAAGACAAATTTAAGAGAAGGAGTTTCTTCTGCAACATATAGCATCGAAAGATCAGTAAATCTATTAATAAAACCTCTAAGAAGAACAATATTTGAAATACAAAGAAATCGATTGAATATCAAGAGTATAGAGAAGACATATAAGAGAAGACATGATAGGCACATAGAACTATAACACTCAAAATAATAAGCATATACACACTAAACAAATTTCAGTTTACTTTTAGTGAGAATGTTATAGAATTTAAAGTTTACTGAAATTTTACATGTGATTTCATTATTGAATGTTGCT
>NW_006263319.1:8352-20049 GCF_000469605.1 Apis dorsata | reverse complement strand
AGCAACATTACTATTTCATAGTTGGTAGCTATTTGTTTCTCTTCGATACACGTATTTCAAATGCTTTGTAAACAGATACGCGCAATCACATATAATCAAATATATTCATTCAGCTAAACCCGTATATTTTATTTATTGTTTTCCACTACCCAGTCAACAAATATACTTGTCAAAAAGACGGATTTCAATAAAAAAAAAATATATAGTCAATGTCCATAAATATAGTAATGTATTCTTATTATATATGTTCCTTTTTTCTTAAGTATTTAAAAAAAAAAAAAACAATTAAAGATCAAAATATTTATCAAATAATATAGAAAGAAATTCAATATAAATTATTATTAATTTTTATAATAAAACATTAATAATTTTTTTCAGTTATTTCAATCCAAAAATTACTTAAATATTATAATATTATTATTATTATGGAAATTAATTAAATATTAAATTAAATGTTGTTAATGGAAAATTGATTTCTTTTTTATGAAGTCATTCATGAAATCATGAATTATATTTCTAATAATATAGTTATAATGTAAGCAAATATAAAACTGTAATAAATTTTATAGATTAAAAAATATTGTGATGCGTCAATTTGAACATTATGTATTAATATTATATATTAATATTATTTGCCTTTGGCATTTGTACTTTATATAATAAGCTCTTTGTGATTTTCATGAAAAACAGATGCTCGAAATTTATTATATTAATATTTCAAGCTCTTCAAATTTAGCAAATAGATATTTTTTAAAGTAATAATAACTTTTACATTTCGAAAATTTTAATTATTTAGAAAAATCTCTATGTATTATTTTGTAATGTTAAATATATAAAAATATAATAAAAATGTAATATAATAATTTGTAATATTACAAAATATACAAAAATGTAATAACAAATAACAATATTTGCACTCAATATCTATATGTTATAAATTTTAGTTTAAGATGTATAATTTTTAGAAACATCTAATATTCTTATATAATGTTTTAGATAATATTAGATTATTAATTATTGAAAATATTTTTCTCAAGGATAAAATGAGTACTTATAAATATATATTTAAAAATAAATATAAGAAAAAAATCTAATAATATTTTTTTTAAATGAAAAACAATAATTGAGTTGTTTATCAAATAATACATCGAACCATTTGTTAAAATATTGATATTCATAGCACATTATACAATAATATAATAATAAAAGTTAGATTTAAAGTTAGATTAGCTGTTACTATAAAATCAATTAAATTTTTTACGAAGAAATATTTCATAGATAAAGTTCTTTGCTAAAATGTGTACATGTATAAAAATATTACATATCTTATTAATTTATTACTTTCAGTACAAATTATTTCATTTCCTATTTCTTAGCAATTTCTTGGATAGAAATAGAAGAAATAAAATTAATAATTTTAGACAGATCAATACAATTTTCATAAAAACAATTATATAACATATATACAATATGTTATATAACATGATATACAATTCATATACAATTATATGCATATAGAAATATATATATATAATTGAAAATAAAATATTTTTTTTTTATTAACTGAAAAAAAATTAATTTGTTTTGAATCTTGTATAAAAATATAGTTTCCTCATAAAAATATTCATTCTTAAATCTGAACTAAAATCACAAATTTTTAACTTGATACTATTATCACAAATATCAATATTTCTTTTTTTTATTAATAAATTTATCCATAAAATTTAATCAAATTATTACTTTATTAGTTAAATAAATTTTTAAATTACTTCAGTTTAAAAAAAAAACTGTCTACTAATGATTTATTAATTAATATAGGAAAATAATGTACCTTGATTGTGAGCTGGCGCGGGAGTAGCAGCCAAGGGTGGAATACCCTGAGACTGTTGGTTTGGAACTTGATTGGACTGTGCGGATGCTAAGGGCCATAGGGTTGCTGCTGCTGCAGGACCTGATGTTTGTTGAGCCCGAGCACCCGTGTCGCCCACGGGACGATCCCCAGTCCCACTTTGGGCCACGGGAGGGACCAACATCGAACCTCCCCCTCCCGAGGCTGAAAAATTAAATAAAAAAAAATTTTATCTTAAAATACTATTAACCTATTTCATTTCATAACATTTTATAACTTCTTAAAATCTTATTTAGAATTCTTATTTTCTCTACATATAAATTGTATATGATTTTTATTGCATAGTTCTTAAACTATAATATATAAGGCATACTATATAAAATAGAAAAAAAATTTAAATCATTAGATAAATTTAAGCCAAATTGATGTAAATTTCTTTTATATGCATGCTTTTATTTAAAATGTTTATTAGAAAATTTATTAAAATATTTTGATAGTAGAGATGATCTCGAAATCATCTTGTATCATTAATTTAAATTTGTCTTATCAAATTTTTTTCTATTTTAAGATCTTTTAAAATTTATCTATATCTTGTATCTATTTTTGGGAATATTATTTTATATATTATAAATAAGTAATATTATATAAAAAATATTATATAATTATATAAAAAAATATAAATATAATAAAAATATACAAAAAAGTATTATATATAAGAGATTTTAATATATTCGTGCACGAATGGATCCTGTAAAGAATTAATTCTAGAGATAAAGAGTTAATTAATTAAAAATATAAAAGTATATAAAAATAACTTTTAAGTTTATTATAAGTTATTAAGTTAAGTTTTGTTTATTAAATTATGAATAATTTAAGTTAGATAGAAAAAGAATGCGGTATTGATATAAACAAAATAAGATTATCTCATTCTATCTTTATCTCGTTTCATCTAATGCAAATTTAAGTCAAAGTTTTTCTTTCTTCATCATTTTCCTAATCAATAAATCGAAGAATATAGTGTATCAGAATCAATGTTTTATCATTAATTTCTATGTATTATGAATTACGATATATACTGAGAAAAAAGCGAATTTGAGAAGAAATTTAACAATCACGTTCGTTTGAATAAAATAGAAATAGAAGAAAAATAAACGGTTTAAAAAATGCACGAGAAAATATCTTTTCTTGAAAAGGAAAAAAGATAATAAAAATAATAGGAATAAAAGAGTAATTTGATATAACAAATTAAAATAAAATTGAAGGAAAATAGTTAATATGTTGCAATAAAAAAATTACTTTAATAGAATTTAGAAATTTAAAATTTAAAATTTTTTAGAAGAAACTTAAATAAGAAAGAAATTGAAAAAATTTGAAAAAATTTGAAATTCATAATATTAATTTTAATTCAAATTAATAAATGTTATTTAATAACATAAACAATAATTTCTTAATGTTAATTAATGCAGATATTATACAAAACAATTTTGAAAATTTGTAGAAAGAAATCAAATAAATAAAAAAGTAAATATTTTCTCATTATAAGAAAAAGTATTATTTTTGATTAAAAAAATATTTAAATAAAATATACATTTTTATCTTTTATATGATTTACATTTAGAAAACTTCGAATGATTTATAGAAGCAAAATTCAATGAAAATATGGAAAAAAAATTTTACTATTACTATTAAATAAAAAAAAAAAGAATAGTTTAATAAAAAATTAAAAATTCAATTCTTTTTTATTCATATTATTTCTTATTTCTATGGAAACAAAAGATAAAGCAGAAAACTAGCCAAGAATCAAAAGAAATATATAAAACATTACTGATGTGCGAAACATTGGATGCATAAGTATCAATGTATCTTTCCTAAAAAATAAAAAAAGAAAACCGATAGCTAGAAATCGACACAGAATAGAGCGCTTTCAATGAGCTAAACGAAGTAAGAGTTTTGCAGTTTTCTAGCAGGGGGTGAATTGAAGAGATGGTCACGGAGAGTTGGAGAAGTGATGGAAACGAAGGAGGAGTAGCAACAGGTCGACAAGCATATGTAGCTTCTTAGATACGCATGCACATCGATTTCTTATTACATAGAGATTTCTAGAACTATATATATAATTTTTTTCTTACGCATAAAATATAAAGTCGGAAACAGCATCTGAATTTTAAAAAATATAATTAATGATTATTGAGAATCATTAATGAGAAATTATAAGAGAATTTAAAATATATATTTTGCAGAAATCTTCATCAAGAAATTCTTATTATTTGAAATGTAAAAATAATGAATAATTTGCTGTTGCGTATTGATAAATATATTTTAGATATATTGAAATGATTTCTTTTGCTTTATAAATAATAAGACAACAATAAGCAATAAGCCAGTTTTATAAAATTATTAGAAAATATTATTAGAAATATTATTACTTTTAAATTATAAAATTTGTGAAAAGAAATAAGATTTTTATCTTAAACAATTTTCTAATTTTTTTAAAAGAACAAATTAATCTTTACAGATTGGCAAATGATATAATTAATAGATTTGTTTCTGAAGAACTGTATATATGTATATGAAATATGCCCAATGTAAGTTAATTATCAATATATGTATATAAATATATGTCTATGTATGTATATAAATATATGTCTATATCAATAAATAATAGTTTTTCGAGCTTTATAGATAGAATAAAATGAAAAATTTTTTAATTCTGTGTTTATAAGAAATTTATAAGAAAAGCATATTGATTATGATTATGAAATCAAATTTAAAAAATTTTTAACATTTGAATTAATATTTGAAATTAACTTTAATAAATGGAAAAAATAATTAAAATAATATTATATAAAGTCTTTTCAATCCTCCAAAGATCAAATATAAGCCAATACTCAGAAGCCAAACTAATGAATTTTACTTTTTATCTGATTTTAGCATTAAAACGTAATGCTCAAAGAAATAATTAGTCTTATTAGTTTGATCTCTATGTGATTGTAAATTTTATTTAGGATGTTAAAAACTCAGAATATTTAGAATGTTAAAAATAAAAAAAGAAAATTAAGAATAAATTAGAACGAATAAAAAATTGTGAGAAACATAATCCAATTTTTTATTTTCTGATAATAAAAATTTTGTATCGTCAAATTTAATTTAAATTTCAAACGATACGAAAGAAAAAAGAAAAGAAAGAAAAAAAATATATCCTTAACATATATATATATATATATGAAGATACGAATGGATAAAATATATATATATATATATATATATTTTTTTAAAAATGACAAAAAAGACGAAAGAGAAAGCAAAAGCATTTGAAAGTACACTTTCTTTGAAATGCCTTGTTCGTTTCATCTGATATTATGGAGGAAATTATTCAAAATTGCGAGCTAAATCATGATATTTGCAGGACAGGATAATGAGCCCGGCGTGACGATTTGAAATTCAACCAAATTTTCGGCTGAAGAAAATAAAGAATGTTTGAGAAAGTTTTATATATAAGCACAGTAATGGTTTCATGAAAATATACCTTTGCTCAGATCGTTAAATTCACGCGATAATAACCATCAATAAACTGTCAATCGATCAGTACATGTTTACCAAGATGTAAGTCAATACACAGCGATTAATGTCACTATTGATCGTGTCGATAAATTATAATGATTAGTGGAAAATGATGATTAAGAATACGTAAACAACGATTTTGTGATTTACGATAATGAATTATACCACACTGAAGAATAAAATGTTGGTTTTTTTTTAATCGAAATATCTAAATTTCAATATTTTAAGGTTTCACATATTCCGAAAATATATATATTGATAAATTACAAATTTTTAGTTAAAATGTGCAAAATATTAATTTAATATATAAAAAATATATAGAAAATATATTAATCATATATATATATATATATATATTATATATATCATAAGATTTATATATCATATATCATATATCATAAGATTTATATTATATTTGTAAAATATAATTTGCAAATATATTATAATTTAGAATTATATAATTGCAAATATTATATAATTTATATTACAATAATTTTTACAGATTAGATAAAGATTTCCTATCGTAAATTGATTTCTTTTTGCCTTAAAATATTACGTTGTAAATTATCTGGAAAAAGATTAAGTTTTTACTAATGTATAAATTAGTTTCTAAATTATTTATTGTATTATTTTATATTTTCTTATATATATATATATTAAATATTGTGTAATAAATATAATAATTAAATTTTTTGTATAAAGGAAATCATAATTGATTTCCTTTGTTCAAGAAATTTAATTATTTCATAATATAAAATATTATTTATATCATTATATACATAAAATTGTAATATATATATAAGAAATTTTTGTTAATTTTTTATAAATCAATTGTGATCTTCCTTTCAAAAAAATTTAACAATTTGTTTGTGACACAATATTTAAAATATATATATTTATCTTATTTATATAAAATATGTAAAACATATATAAAAAATATGTATTTACATAAAAAACTGTAATTGAATTATCCTTAAATATTATTATTTATTAAATCTCTTCTTTATTATTCGATAAATTTTTAAAGTTTAAACTTTTTAATTGAAAAAAACTGAATAGTTTTTTTTTAAATTATCAAAATAATATCAAATTACTTAAAAAAATATAATTTCCAAGTTAATATTATAATTTTAATGATAATTTTTATATATTTTATTTTATATATTTTATCTATGTTATTTCATAGGTTGCGAATTGAAAGACAAAATATTCAAGTTTATTAAGAATAATCAAGAATTGAAAAAAATATCAGAAAAATTGAAATGAAATTGCAAAAGTTAAATTTTTTGGAATTTCCAAGAAACTTTAATTTCAAATATTTTTAAATAACAGAATTATTTTTGAATTCGGTTTATTTCTCAAAAGTAGGATATTTCGAAGAAATTTCAACAATTAACAAATTATAATATTACTTAATTCAATCTTTGAATTATTTAAAATGATAATTTATAAATGCAAAATTTTATTGAAAAATAATAACAAAATTATTAATTAAAGCTATTAGAAATATCATTTATTATCATTGATAATAACTTTTCATTATTACTTCGAAAAATATGGAAATCTTAAAAATGCTTTAAAAATAGAAAAATGTCTATAAAAATTAATACATTTACTATTATAATACTACACTATTATTTCTTTATTTAAAAAATTTACTTAGTATCGTATTTTTCTTTAATTAGAAAAAAAAAATTCAAATGAGTAATATAAAAATCATTAGAAAAAGTTCACAAAATTTTATATTCATCATATTCCAATTTTCAATATAAATAATTAATAATAATTATAATTAATAATAATAATAAAAACATTCAATTGTAAAAAAAGATAACAAATTCTTTTGTAAATTGAATTTCTTCATGCACAATTTTCTCATATTAAAATATACGTATGATTATTAAACACGTGATTCAAATTTAATATTATTTTACACTTCAATCATATTTTATAAATCCCATCCAATTGTTTAAATGCTCGAATGAATCAACTATTTTTTATGGATCGAATCAACTCTTAAAATATTCCTAGCAGATTACTGAAAAATTCGATGATCGATTTCACGTTCGATAATTAATGGTCCACGAGACCGCGATTTCTCGATCCTGTAATTTGCACAGTGTATAAACAAGAAGAGGAAAGCAAGAAAAATCAGAAGCGTCAGATTTTTACGAGCACCTGTTCACCATTTTCCAGTAAAAGAAGCTCGACGTCGTCAGGTAGTCACGATTCGTAGCGAGGCCCTTCTCGTACCCTACCGACCTGAAAACCTGTTCTTCTATCCCTTCCTCGATCCACTTGGTTCCTCTTTTATGCCCTTGCAGTGAGCCAGAAGCGAGGGAAATTAAAAATTAGGTCGCTGTCAGGACCTAGCTTTTCATTTTATTCGTTTTTTATTTATTTGAAATTTTGCTATGATATTTCAATGTTTTCAAAATTATAACGATGAAATTTTTATTTTTACAAAATATTGATTTACATAATTTTTTATATTTGATGTTTTGTATGTATCATTTTAGAGAGAATGAATAATTGAAAAATTTGAACACATTATAAATTATAAATTTTAACAATATATGAAATTGAATTATGTTTTACGAGATTATATAAATTCATTTCAACATTTCATATATTATAAATATAATAAATATATATCTCGAATAAAAAGAAAAATATAAATCAACGGAATTAAAATCTAAATTAATGTGATTTTTAAGTTTGATTATAAAAAATTGTTATTTGAAATATTAATTTAATTAATCTAAATAGTCAAATCATGATTTGTGATATTTTGGTTTTTCAATAAAGTAAATTATTTTAGCATTAATTTCAATATTATTTTTCAATTTTATCAATATTTCTAGTTATTTTTTGAATTATAACTTTACAATATCATATTTAAATATTATATATCTTCTAACAATTTTTCAAAATTTTCATTACAAAAAAATTTCATTATAAAATAAATTAAATAAATATTGTGATTATTATATTTTTAATCAATTTAAATAAAAAATTTCTTTTATTTGAATTTATTTTATTTTATTTAATAATAAAATTTAACGAAAAAAAAATTCAAGAAACATCAAAGAAAATCAAAATTTCTATAAGTGCCTCGAATAAGTGCTCATGTATTTAATTAAATAAATGAAATAGTTACTATTATATTCATACAATCGTTGAATGAATATGCCCATATATCCGCAGAGTGAACATTAGAATTGAATCAAATTTACCGGACAAGTTTTAAATCAAAACAAGCTTCAAAAAAAGCGTTTAAATCATAGAGAAGCAAGTTCTCTCCTTTCTCTATAATACGACTTTCGTCTCTTCGGAAATTCAGAATAACCGTAATCAAATAATTAGCCCCTGGCTAATTTATATTTTCGCATTAAACTTTTCATTTTGAATTATATAGATAATATTCGAGACGAAAAAATTATTTTAATATAGAACAGTATAAAAGAATTTATCTTCTTAAATTGAATAAAATATTTTAGAAATTAAGTGAAGTTTTAAATGAAGTCTGTTCATTAATTAGATTAAATTCTAATCAATAAATATTAGTTAATTAATAAATATTTATCGATAAAATAGAAATAGTGACTCGGAATATTATCATAGAACAAAAATAATTCTAGCTTTATAATAATCTTAAGGTCTTTAAGTCTGCAGAAAGCTATTATGATGAACCAAATGAGTTATATACGAATCCTTCAATTATTCTTTATTATATGGAATGAATATTGATATACACATAATTCGTAAACATCTCGCAAGAAAATATTTATTTGTTAACAAATATTTAAAATAAAAATCAAATAATAACAAAAATAACAATAAAATAATTTAGAAATTAAAGCAATATTTTCAAATGCGAGATATAGGAGATAATGAGAATATTATATTACATTTATTATGTTTGTTTCTTAAATTTATTTAGAAAGTAAATTAAATTAAAAATATTTCTATTTCTTACATATGTTCTTTTTTATTGGAGATTCATATATACATTTATATGTAATAATATAGAGAATATTAATACATATACATCGTAAGATATTTTTGAAGTGTTGATTCTAAAATAAAATTAGTATACAAAAATCTGAGTTATATATATAGCTTAATATTTAATAATAAAGCTTAATATTTATATACTTAATATTTATTAAGTTATAAACAATTTATAATAAGTTTACGCTAAGAATAGAAACAACGATGTGATGAAGATTAGAATTATTATTTTATTATATTATTATTTTATTTATATTTTGCTTCTCTCTAATATAAATTTCAATTATTTATAACTTAATAAATAAATCTCAATGAATTTTTTTAATTTTTGTATTTGTTTGATTTCTAGAATCAATTTTGGAAAAATTTTTTATGAATATAACTCATAAATATATTATATGTTTTTTTAGAATTGACTATTATATTGAAAATTAAAAGATATTAAAATCTCTTCATTGAAAGATATAACGCAAGAAAATATATAAAATATTGATTTAAAAGGAATGTTAATTTTTTTCTTTGCATTTGAAATCTTGTGTTCTATTTCGCTCAATTGATATTTTGCTTGCGCAATCCTGTGCAACCCTATTCTCGAGCACGCGCCTAGTATAGTTATACTATACTATATAGAAACTCGTGCCTACATATATATGCGGAAATCGATTTTTGGCAAAGTCACAGTAGTTCGAGTTAAGTTTCGGGGAAACGAGACTAGCTGCTACAGAGCATGCTATTTTGCACAGAAAGAACTTGCTCTATGAGAGTTTATCACGATGCAGAATCTTGGGATTCTCATAATGATCCACTAAGTTTATTTGTAATGCGATTTCCGCAAGTTTATTGGTAAGAGGATGAAAATACAATATTCTGAATTAATGTATTCAAAGTTTATGATGTTATCCTATGTTTGCATCCTGCAATATATATCTAGTCAAAATTGACTAAAAAAGTTAAAATCTTATAATGACATAAAGAAATTAAAGAAAAAAATAATAAAAATGACCTTTGCCAATTTTTGTTGGAAAAATAAAATTATATATAATAAAGGAATAAAAAATATTAAATAAAATGTTAATTTTATTAAATGTAATAAATTTATTATATTAAATATTGAATTTAATATTAATGCTCATTTCAAGTTAAAATAAAATATAATAAACTATAGTAAAAAGAGTTAAAATATATATACATGATGATTATTTTATATTTTGCTTTTTTATCTTTAACATAAATAATATATATACATTATGATAACATGATTAACATGATTAACACATTATTTACTAAATTTATAACTATTGAATTATTTAAATTTAATTTTCCTATAATAATACTTAATATTTTCATTAACCATCATGTTTTTCTTTTAAAAAGAAAGTCGATTACTATTACAAATGTTGCCAGAAAAATTCTTTTTGTGGAAAAAATGGGAAAAAATAGTGAACTAGTAATGTCGTGACTCATAATAAAATAAAAAAAAAAATAAAAAAAAAACAGTTGGAAAACTAATTAATTATCTATATTACTTTCTCTCACTCATTGTACAAAGGAATTTTTCTGGCAATCCTAATTTTAATTTGCATTTTGATTATAATAATTTTATAAATATGAAAAAAGTAAAAATAAATGAAAGTGTTTAAATATAATTCATAATTTTTTATTAAAAGTATTTTTTTTGCTCAAATATCATTATAAAAAAGATTTAAAAAGAGAAAAATAATCTGATCATAAATATTACAATCTTCAATGTTAATCATATCATTCTATGAACTCTTTTCATGACAATGCCGAATAAAAGCACGTCGAAAGTATTCTCCGCGCGAAAGTCACAGCTCAGCTGAAAGATACATGCGTATGTGTATACATATACGTTGATAGAGCGCACGTGCACGTTCGATATAACAATTTATGTAGACGCGAACGTAAATGGCGTAGTAAATTCAAGTATACAAGAATGCGGTCCAAACCAGACTGCTGGAAACAGACAGAGATTCGGTCGCCTGCAACCGATGTGATTTGCAGCTAAACTTTTCTCTTTTCATTTTTTTCTACTTTTTTCCTCTTTCCTCTTCACTTACATTGTAGTTGTAATATATACAATATACTAACACATTTGAAGAAGTTTCTCACGGATTAACTCAAAACTATATCGCTAAAACCGCAAGAACAATAATTAGTCTTCTGATATTTCACTGGTTTCCAAGGTCTTACCTCGCCATATATACTTATACTTACAAAACTTTTCAAAATATATATATGTATATATCTTATAT
>NW_006263319.1:4734-8131 GCF_000469605.1 Apis dorsata | reverse complement strand
ATATATATATATATATATATATATATAACTGATAATAATTAATTTTTTAACACTATCAAATCAGTCCTCTTTAATTATCGTTCAGTCTCGATAATACGTTTATCTTCTTCTATCTATATTTTTATAAATAAAAGTGGTTTATTACCTTCTCAATTAGTATCTATCTAGAATAAATATTTCGAAAATGCACGTCTAGGTTTCTAGGTTCAAAAATCGTTTGATGACTAAATATCGTATGATTGATTTGCATCGTAATTTCTTATTTATTGATTACTATATTTGATTTAGTAAAGAATTGAAGAATTTTTATATTATGAAAAATGTAACATCTTCAAAATCAATCTTTTTGTATATTTTTAATGATACGAACATTAAGTATGTATCAATATACTACTTAAATGTTTATTTGAAAGACTTTTATAGAGATTTCTATATTAAAAAGAAATATTAAAAATTATAGAGATTTCTAAATCAAATTCTTTTTTTTCATATTTTCGTAAAAAAATTAAATGCTATTTTTATTTCAACAATTTAATAATTAAAGCGGGAAATTCAAAATAAGAACATTATTTAAACTTAAGAAAATAAAATAAAAAAAGTATTATTTTTACTTCATTAAAATTAATTAATAAAAATTATATTTAAATATTTTTTATCTAATTATTTTAATCTATTCTAGTAAGATTGAAATATTATAAAATATATCTATTATAAATTTAATTAAAATGTAAAAGAATCGACAACAGTCATAAAAATCGCAATCACATAAATTTCATTAAAAGCATGTGTTTTTTCAAATCTCTCGTCCCACTTACATTATAAGCTGAGATAGACAGATTGATGAATGTATATTGCATATCACTCGAAATGCGCGATGATATATGCACTTTTTATTCCTCTTATTAATGTCTATGCTATCAATGCGAATTTTATTTGAGTGGAAAAGCTCAAAAGCGATGAACTTGAGATAAAAATCGAATATGAACGAAGTTTGAAATCAAAGTTGAATTATATATATTCCGTCTGACAAATGGATAAATAGAATAGATAATCAGCAATTATCATGAAACTTAAATCAAAAGAAAAAAAATAGAGAAAAAAAATAAGAAAAAAGATATAATAGTTGTGATTTCTTTGTATTTGATGAAATATGTATTTTTAAAAATATAATATAATAATTTTTTTCTATTACTTGTAAATTATAATTGTAATTTGCATCATTGAAGAAAAAAGATATATTTTATAAAAATAAAAATTTTTAAAAAGAAAATAATAATAAAATAATTTGATTTTTTTGATAACTTTTTAAAAAATATTTTTAAAAAATTAAAAAATAATCTTTAATATAAAAAAAATGTAAATTTTAATGTAACATTAAATTATTTTCTGACAAACAATCTTTCTGAGCAATTCTTCTGAGCAAATTTTTATATTTCATGTAAATTATATCTACACTTTTTAATAAAATAATGAATTAATTTCAATGATGATTTAATTTTTTTCAATTATTAAATTATTAATATTTAATATTTTAAAACTTTTACATTTCACTTTATAATATATTATATATTATATATATAATATAATATATTATATATTATATTTATATTTTCTTAATTTATATTTTTAAAGACTTTCACAATCTACAAATATAATAAAAATATAAATATATATTACGTAAGATGCTAATTGATATTTTTTATATATGATTTAACTTTTAAATAAAATTTCAATATTCCTCATATAATCTATATCCTATTATTAAAATATTAAGAGATAATAGATTAAGAGATAATTCAATACAGAAGCATAAATTTTCATAGATGAGTGCAATTTTTTGTTTATTTCTCACTCGCGAGAAATATTTAGAAAAAAAAAAGAGATTTTTTTAGAAAAAACTCTTAAGAAAGAAATGCATATTAAATTGCTGACACAACAATAGACTCGCTCAGACAGTAGGCTTTCGTTCTTTTCTTCTTAATGTTCAGTTCTATTTTTTCGCTAAAGCTCCTTTTAGTATCAGTTGTATTTCTTTTTTCCGATTATAAAACTATTCGATCGATGCAACATTGTCTTGCAATCAGTGAAATTGAAAAAGAGATCGTTTATGTGAAAAAGTTACATAGGTGAGGAATGCAAAATAATTCGATGTAAAGATCAAACGATTGAAAATGAATGAGTTGTTAAATTATAATTAGATTATATAAAATTTAAAATGAAGTGCGTTTAAGTATTTATAGATTATTATAATTTAAAATTGTACAAATGCTTAATTTTTTCGAGATTAATTTCGATTATTAAAATATAAAATATTTTAGATAAGAAAAAATCCTTCGTTCTAAATCTTTCAAAGCTAATTTTTGAAATCTAGAAAAAATAATATAATTCAATATTAGTTTTTATATTACTTTTTCTTATATTCTTTGATATAAGATATATATATATTTAATAATTTTTACAATGTGATTATATTTTTCGAAATTCAAATTCCATTAAATTTTCAAAAAAATTAGGAAAGATTTTGGTGAAATCTAAATATTCGCAAAATTTAACAAATATAAATTTTTCAAATATGAAATTATTTTGATCGAAATTCTATAATATTCTATTAGACACAAATTCTTCAATAAGTTTCTTCAATGTTTATAAGGATAAATTACTTATGAATAAACTATTTTCGATATTAATATCGAATATTAATTGAATATTAATTAATTATGTAATGTTAAGTCTTATTTTTACAATAGCTATTCCATAGCTATATAGCCGTTTCAATAAGCTATTCCATAAATATTATCGTTTTAAAAGTTCAATTACAGTTAAAAATTACAGTTAAAAAATCATTACAAAATTTTAGAATAAAATCAAATTATCTAATCTAATCTAATAATTTAAATAATTATCTTATCTAAATATCTAAAATATAGTTTATATATACTGACAAAAGTTAAAAACCAATCATTATTCACGGGAAAAAATTCTTGGCCAAATACAAGAATACGATATTCTTTAAAAATACTTTTTAAATTTATTTATGATGTATAAAATTATTTTTGATATATATAAATATAAAATAGAAATGTTAAATTAGTAACATCATAAATGTAAAAAAATTAAAAAACTTTTTTTTGTTATGAAAAAGAATGTAATGGAAAAAAGTATATCATTGACAGAAGTTCTGAAAAAAATATTCATTATAAATAAAAAATTTAGAAAGAAAGAAATAATATTTTTTTAAAGATTTATAATTATATAATATTTAATAATTTTCATATCCATATACAACTATTTTGACATTATATGTTGACATTGTAATATTGATTATATATGTTCAATTACCATTTTACTTTTTCATTAATTTTTTTATTCACTATTATTTTATAATATTATTAATAAT
>NW_006263319.1:0-4209 GCF_000469605.1 Apis dorsata | reverse complement strand
ATTTATATTGCAGCATTTATATAAATTTAATAATTTCTATAATTTTTAAATACTCATTATATATACTATAGTATTTTTCATAAATATTAGATCTTGCCCAATGAAGATTCTTTTTAAAGAAAATTAAAAAAAAGAAAATTAAAAAGAAAAGAAAATTAAATTTAAGAAAATAAATTAATAAGAATATATTGGAATGTTTATTTTTTGATATTTCTTGTTTTGAAAAAATTTTGATTTTTTTTTAAAAACAATATTTTATTTTTGAAAAAACTGATTCATTATAATTTTATTCTTATTTTTTATTATTTTTTTTTATTTGTTATTATTTTTAATTTATATAATTTTTTGAATTTTTTGAATGAATTTAAATTTTGCATAATTTTACATATAGTCCATTATAAATAATATATTATAGATATATATTTTACAATGTATTTTACAAATTTTTATTTAAGTAGAAAATTTATTTAAAAATATATGAAAATCTTCTATAATATTCCTTTTTGAATATTTATTCAAATTAGAAAACAAATGAAATATCTGGAACATTATTTTTCAAACTGTTTTGGTTAGTGATATATTTTAAAATTATAATAATTAAATTTTTATAATCATAATTTTTTTCATAAAATGAAATTGATTAAATGAATATGAATATGATTTAATAAATATTTTGAATATACATTTTAGCATTTAATATAATTTATTATTTATTTGATAAAAAAAAAGACATTTGAAATCTTTATATCAATATTTATCAATTTAATAATATTTATAATTATTTATAATACTATAATAATATAATGTTTATGATAATTAACTAAAAATCAATATTTTGATCTAAATAATATTAATAGAAACAATATTTTATAATTAATAATGATTCTTATCGATAAATTTTTTTGTTCATAAATCGAATTTCTTAATTATTCATTATATATCTTCTAATTTAATCTAAGAAAAAAAGAAAATAGGAAAAATTATTTGATGCAAAATTTTATATTTGTACACGATCAAATTTCCTTGAATTTTTCAAATAATTACTTTTTCATATTCTATGTTCTATTTATGTCGTCGAATAGTATTCAAATTTTTTCGCGTTTTCCATTTGAAAACGTTGGATGAAAATTTTTGCATATTAGTGAAGAAAAATAGAATAAGCACAGGAATAAAATAATTTCTCGAAGGAATGACAAATATTCCATTTTTCTCTCATCAATATATACTTCCGCGTTCATACAAAGATGACGAAAATGGTAACAATGATTGTCTTCCCGGTATGAAACGAATATGTACACATTTTCCAATATAAATACTGTGGGGATGACAATCCACCTATAACAATAAATTCTTCCAATATCTCATGCTTTGAAGTTTTTGATACTAATCTATGGAATCTTGAATGTTTCTTCATTCGTCTAGTTCCAAGTAATTCAGAGTAATTCAATTTTTATTGTATTTTCATATTAGATTTTTTCAAGAATAAGATAAATACAAAAAACCATAGTAAAATACATTTATGTTTATTTAGAAAATTTTCTAAATTATTATAAATATTCAGCAGCATATAATATATGTTTATTTATTTATAAGATAAACATAACATGACTAAAATTTTTAAATTTTAATCTTTTATAATGTTTCGCTCTTTAATACTAAAGTATTTTTAAAATTTTTTCAAAGAAAAAGATATTAGGAAAAGATGTTAGAAAAAGATATCTATAATTATAAATAAATCATAAGATTCAATGTTACATTTAAATCAGATAAAATAAATAAATAGAAATTAATTGAATAAATATTTCTATTATAAATTAGATTCTTTCATTGCATAATAAAAATTAATTGAAATGATTACAAATTTTATTTTTTTAAGATTAAAAAATTTTTTTCCTAAAAAAATTTATCAAAAATAAACTTCGCATAAATATTAAATTATAGTATTTATTGATAATTATAATATTTATTGAATTTGAAATACGATTAGGCAGAATTTATTACAATAAAAATTCTTATATGAAAATATTTCTTACTTATTTCGAATTATTAAATCACAGTAGTTTCGTTATTATATGTCAAATAATATCTAAATTATTATATAATAAAAAATGAGAAGCAGAAAAAAATATTATAACCATTTTGAATTAATTGTAACAATTTTAAAAAATTATTTATTGAATCAAATTACGATAATATCGTATACGATAAAATACGATAAAATAAAATAAAATTAAAAATAATCTGTAAAAAAGCTATATAAAAAGTTATTAAAAATTATAAGATATATAAGATATATAAATTATAAGATATATAAGATATATATAATTATATTTTTAAAAATTAAAAATTATAATAAATTAAATTAAAAATTATTTTATATCAGAATTATGAATGAATTATGAATAAGTGTATAAATTATTTTTCGTCATTATTTTTTATGTACTAAAACTTATATTTAATGCATTATATCAATTTTTCATTTAATAATAGACAAAAAAGCTATGATATTCTTTATAGAATATTTTCTATTGATTATAAATTTTATTAGAATTGATTATAAATTTTATTACAATCGTTCTAATTTGATGTTACATTATTCCCGATTATGATTTTGAACTTAAATTATAAAATTTAATCAACAAGATATTTAAAATAAATAATTAAATTTTTTATTAAATAATTAATTATTAAATAATGATAAGTATTACTTTAAAAAAGATCAGATTAAAATTAAAAAATAGGGAAAGCAATTATTTGCAAAAAAGAAGTATTTATATTACAATTTTAAATTACTAAGAAAAAATTATTTTAGAATATCGAAAAATTGTTTTTTTTATTATACATGGTTATTGCATATCTATATATATTGAAGACATATGGAGTAGGTATGAAGGTACTTTAATGTTGTATATACTTTAATTTAAATGTTATTTTTCATTATATATTTAACATTTATGTTATATCTATTATATGTTTCGAGATATTTAATATATTACATTCGCCTTCAATTTATCTTAATGCTTTTTTAAAAAGAATAAATTTATCATAGATTGTATTATTAATTATGCTATTAATTAAAATTGTACTATTAATTGTACTATTAATTAAAAATTATAATGTAAAATGTAAAAAATTATTCATTTTTAAATACGGAATAGAAATAATAATAAAATTTAATACAATAGAGAATAAAAACAATCGAAGGAAATCTCATTTGGATCATAAATTCGAAATGAAAGCAAAACTTCTTCAGATAACTTCTGTTAACCTAAATCGCTAAGTTTTATAAAGCAAGGAATTTTCAACACAAAGAGGATCATTTGTGGTGTCATTTGTTTTTTTTTTCTTCTCTTTTTTCTTCACTTTCCATAAAAGTACTTTATACTTCACTGTTTTCCTTTTTCTTTCTCTTTTCTTTCTTCGTTCATCTCACGATATGCATTTCTCTTTTCTACTCTTCATGAACCCAAATGTATCCTTGACAACCTGCTACTCTTGGTAACACAAGCATTAAGAGTCTATGGCTGGACAAATTGTCACGAGATCAAAAAGAAAAACCACGATGAATGATCAACTTGATGTGGCAGCTTTTCTCGCGAATTTCATATCTAAAGTAAGTGGAGATAAAAAAATATAGAAATAAATAACTGATCGTGATTATGAAATTCAATAGGCAGTTCATTCTCATTGATAATGCGTTTATTTTGTTAGTTCGTGAGATAAAATTTATCCATGTATGATATAATATGTAGTAGTTTAATTTAATCTTTATTATTAAAATTAAAATTTTAATAAAAGTGTTTATTACAAATATTATGAAGAATCTTATTTTTTGTTTTTAATCATAAATAAAATATTGTTTGATAAATTTAAAATTATAAAATTTTATAATCTTGAAATTAGAAAACAAAATTTTAAATTGAAATCATATAAAAAAATTTTATTTTTTAAATTATAATATCATATGTCATGATAACAAATTCCTATTGATTATTTAAATTACATAAATATATCAAAATTTATATAAATATATAAATATATCATGTATAAATAGCAATTTATTTATAAATACTAATTTATGAGTTTGTTAGCTATATTGATTTACAATATTATTAAATATAATATTATTAATTATAAATATTATTAATATAATATAATTAATATTAATATAATATTATATAATTAATATTAATATAATATTATATAATT
>NW_006263318.1:3085-4773 GCF_000469605.1 Apis dorsata | reverse complement strand
ATAAAATTAACCAAATTATAACTTAACAAAAAACCAAATTAATAAAATTAACCAAAACATAACCAAACAAAAAACCAAATTAATAAAATTATCCAAATTATAACTTAACAAAAAACCAAATTAATAAAATTAACCAAATTATAACTTAACAAAAAACCAAATTAATAAAATTAACCAAATTATAACTTAACAAAAAACCAAATTAATAAAATTAACCAAATTATAACTTAACAAAAAACCAAATTAATAAAATTAACCAAATTATAACTTAACAAAAAACCAAATTAATAAAATTAACCAAATTATAACTTAACAAAAAACCAAATTAATAAAATTAACCAAATTATAACTTAACAAAAAACCAAATTAATAAAATTAACCAAATTATAACTTAACAAAAAACCAAATTAATAAAATTAACCAAATTATAACTTAACAAAAAACCAAATTAATAAAATTAACCAAATTATAACTTAACAAAAAACCAAATTAATAAAATTAACCAAATTATAACTTAACAAAAAACCAAATTAATAAAATTAACCAAATTATAACTTAACAAAAAACCAAATTAATAAAATTAACCAAATTATAACTTAACAAAAAACCAAATTAATAAAATTAACCAAATTATAACTTAACAAAAAACCAAATTAATAAAATTAACCAAATTATAACTTAACAAAAAACCAAATTAATAAAATTAACCAAATTATAACTTAACAAAAAACCAAATTAATAAAATTAACCAAATTATAACTTAACAAAAAACCAAATTAATAAAATTAACCAAATTATAACTTAACAAAAAACCAAATTAATAAAATTAACCAAATTATAACTTAACAAAAAACCAAATTAATAAAATTAACCAAATTATAACTTAACAAAAAACCAAATTAATAAAATTAACCAAATTATAACTTAACAAAAAACCAAATTAATAAAATTAACCAAATTATAACTTAACAAAAAACCAAATTAATAAAATTAACCAAATTATAACTTAACAAAAAACCAAATTAATAAAATTAACCAAATTATAACTTAACAAAAAACCAAATTAATAAAATTAACCAAATTATAACTTAACAAAAAACCAAATTAATAAAATTAACCAAATTATAACTTAACAAAAAACCAAATTAATAAAATTAACCAAATTATAACTTAACAAAAAACCAAATTAATAAAATTAACCAAATTATAACTTAACAAAAAACCAAATTAATAAAATTAACCAAATTATAACTTAACAAAAAACCAAATTAATAAAATTAACCAAATTATAACTTAACAAAAAACCAAATTAATAAAATTAACCAAATTATAACTTAACAAAAAACCAAATTAATAAAATTAACCAAATTATAACTTAACAAAAAACCAAATTAATAAAATTAACCAAATTATAACTTAACAAAAAACCAAATTAATAAAATTAACCAAATTATAACTTAACAAAAAACCAAATTAATAAAATTAACCAAATTATAACTTAACAAAAAACCAAATTAATAAAATTAACCAAATTATAACTTAACAAAAAACCAAATTAATAAAATTAACCAAATTATAACTTAACAAAAAACCAAATTAATAAAATTAACCAAATTATAACTTAAGAAAAAATTCAAATTAATAAAATTAACCAAAACATAACTTAACAAAAAACAAAATTAATAAAT
>NW_006263318.1:2365-2572 GCF_000469605.1 Apis dorsata | reverse complement strand
ATATAATTAACCAAATTATAACTTAACAAAAAACCAAATTAATAAAATTAACCAAAACATACCATAACAAAAAACCAAAGTAATGAATGTAACTAAATTATAACTTAATAGAAAAACCAAATTAATAAATTAACTAAAACATAACTTAACAAAACACCAAATTAATAAAATTAACGAATATAACTTAACAAAAAACCAAATTAATAT
>NW_006263318.1:1255-2029 GCF_000469605.1 Apis dorsata | reverse complement strand
AATTAACCAAAACATAGCTTAACAAGAAACTAAATTAATATAATTAACCAAATTATAACTTAATATAAAACCAAATTAATAAAATTAACCAAAACATAACTTAACAAGAAACTAAATTAATAAAATTAACCAAATTATAACTTAACAAAAAACCAAATTAATAAAATTAACCAAAACATAGCTTAACAAGAAACTAAATTAATATAATTAACCAAATTATAACTTAATATAAAACCAAATTAATAAAATTAACCAAAACATAACTTAACAAGAAACTAAATTAATAAAATTAACCAAATTATAACTTAACAAAAAACCAAATTAATAAAATTAACGAAATTATAACTTGATAAAAAAACCAAATTAATAAATTAATCAAAACATTACTTAAAAAAAACCAAATTAATAAAATTAACCAAATTATGATTCAACAGAAAACCAAATTAATAAAATTAACCAAATTATAACTTAATAAAAATACCGAATTAATAAAATTAATCAAAAATTATAATTTAATAAAAAACCAAAATATAAATTAACATAAAATTAACCAAAAAACCAAATTAATGTAATTGACCAAATTATAACTTAATAAAAATACCGAATTAATAAAATTAATCAAAAATTATAATTTAATAAAAAACCAAAATATAAATTAACATAAAATTAACCAAAAAACCAAATTAATGTAATTGACCAAATTATAACTTAACAAATAACCAAATTAATAGAATTAACAAAAATATAATTTAACAAGAAGCTAAATTAATAAAT
>NW_006263318.1:0-375 GCF_000469605.1 Apis dorsata | reverse complement strand
AACTTAACAAAAAACCAAATTAATAAAATGAACCAAATTATAACTTAACAAAAAACCAAATTAGTAAAATTAACCAAAACATAACATAACAAAAAACCAAAGTAATAAATGTAACCGAATTATAACTTAATAAATAAACCAAATTAATGAAATTAATCAAATTATAATTTAATAAAAAAAACAAATTAATAAAATTAACCAAATTATAGCTTAAGAAAAAACCAAATTAATAAAATTATCCAAATAACTTAAGAAAAAAACCAAATTAATGAAATTAACCAAAACATAACTTAACAAAATACCAAATTAATGAAATTAACCAAATTATAACTTAATAAAAAAACCAAATTAATAAAATTAATCAAATATTATAAC
>NW_006263317.1:158377-175712 GCF_000469605.1 Apis dorsata | reverse complement strand
ATATATATATAATATTTCACAATAATATTATATATATATATAATATTTCACAATAATATTCAGCAAGCTTAATACTTAGTGATAAAAGATCGTTAAATTGCGAATCCATATATATATAATATTTCACAATAATATTCAGCAAGCTTAATACTTAGTGAAAGATCGTTAAATTGCGAATCCAGTCAAGAAAACGGCATACCGGATCGGTGAACCGGTATCGAAATACCGAGGTATCAGTTCACTTTCTACCGAGAAATTAATAACGGTCAATTCCTGCTAGATCTCGAGTTAAACGCGATTATTATGCAGCATGAATCTTTTCTTATGGAAATCAAATAGTGTTAGCTATCGATGATAGATAATGTTAATATTTAATTTCTTAATAGTTATCTTAAGCGAAACTCAAGATGAAGTTATAAAACTCTTTTAGCCATTTAGTCTAAAACTCTAGAGCATACATGTCTATTATTATTGTTTAACATTTCTTTTTATATATAGAATAATTGATTTTACAATAGATTATTACATTAAATGCACATTGTAATATACATTATTACAATTAGTTTTATAGTCATATATAATATTATTTATTATTATATATAATTTATTATTAGTTTTCACGAAAAAATAAAGATTGATAATTTTTAATTATTTTTTCATATTTTATTAACTTTAACAGTCTACATTGTGACTGTCAAGATAAAAAAAGAGAATTAAACATTATTTTTCTAATAATATTCTTTTCTCAAACGTTAATCAAATTATAATCATATAAAGTTTGTATAATTAAATTATGTAAACATATAACATATAAATAATGATTGTATATAATTATGATTGATATAATTTATATGATTGAAATACTTTACTTTAAAATTGAAAAATTTTAACCAAGCTTTGTAATTCTTGATATATAACAAAATAAAAAACAGAAGTATGAAAAGATGTATTTTCTATTTATTACAATCGTTCAAGTTTCATATTAATATGAAACAAATATTATTTCATATTTTTACCTTAATATTTTATATAAAGAAAATTTCATGGTGCGAATTTATTGTAGATAATTTTACTGAAAAGATAAGAAAAAAATAATAATATAGTATATAATATTTTAATATATTAATAAAAAAAAGATAGGAATTAAAACAAAAAGAATTTAAAAATCAATTCAAATCTCTTCTATTTATATTTAAAATAAAATTACATCAATATAAATATTCAAAATCAAAGGCAAAAAACAATATTCTCTCAGAGCTAGTAAGACTTGCTAAAATTAGCTAGATTTATTAAGATTTGCTATTCTCAATCAAAACACAAGAATTTTAATATTAAAAATTGAGAAACCATCTTTTAAATTAATTTAATTAGTTCATCTCCTCGATGTGTTATCCATATCAATATCCATATCAATATAAGAATATTTATTGATATAATACTCGAATTTATATACTATTCTCCATGATTGCTTTTAATTATTGACTTTTTAAAAGAACAAATTACAAATAATTAATAAATTAAAAAATCGAACTATATGAAGTAATAATAACAACGTAACAATAAGCAGCGGAGAAGTATTGTGTTGTCAACTTTTATCTCGAGAAAATAAATTTGTCACGCAAAAATAAAAAGGGAAAGCTTTACTCTTACCATATAAATAATTCAGGTATAGGTTAAAATAAGTATAATAACAGCATGTCAGCCAGTAGGAGAATGTGGAATGTGTACGCGCGTACAGACGGTTACATTAAGTCGAAGGATTTAATGTAACTTATGCGGATTTAAGTATACAGACATATAAGTATACATATAACTGGGGATCTGGTTTTTATGCTGCCATGAAGTTATTGCTATAAGAAAATAAAATATATATCATTACATCCATAAAGCTTATACTAGATAAAGAATCTGTATACCGAAGACACGCGTTCGATATTTTCACGGAAGTATACATATATTGGTTTATAAGAAAGATGGATGTATGAAAGAAATGAATATCTATGAAAAATTGTTCATGGAGTTTTTTATTTATTTATGATGATCCATATAATAGACTATGTATCTTAGTTTTTGATATGTTAAAGGCTTGATTCATTTTTTATAACTTTTAGAATTTTTTAAGTTCTGATATTGAATAAAATGGAAATTAGATTGAATTGAATTGTTCATCATTTTAATTCGCAGCATATTTCTTCTTTTATCTGAAAAAAATTCTATTCGAAATTTTGAACATTCAAAATATTTATCATTAACATATCAATTCGATTATTTATCATTATTTTATTAACAAATCTCTTTTATGAAGTCTAATTAATTTTTCAGGAATTTAATTTATCCCAATTTATTCTATCTGTTGATCAATATCTTATAATCTATGATAGTATTATAAAGAAAAAATATAGAGAAAAATATTAAAAAACAGGATTAAATTTTATTTGTTTTTAGTGATAAAAAAATTTTAAATCAAATTTACTTATAATTACAAAATCTATAATCTAATGTCAATTAGTTTTTTTATAATTCTTAATAATATAATTCTTAATTTATTTTTTTTTTAATATTTTTATATCATATAGTATATGATATAAAAATAAATTTTTTTCTTCTTAAAAATTTGAGAAATTTCATCGGTAGTGAAAATAAACTTAAATTGAATTCCTTTACAATGACTTTTTAAAACTTATTGAATGATTTTTTGTCAAATTATTAATATATATTATAGACAAAAATGTTTTTTTAATATTCATTATCTAAATAGATTTATTGTAAAGAGAAGATTTTAATTTTCATTTCAAGTTTATTCTAAATTTAATTATGAAACAAATTTTAGTAAAAGTTTCACTTTAAATAACTTCAAACTAATCCTTATGTGATTTTTTTTACGAAGTTAAGAATATTGACATTTTTCCATAAATATATTGATTCACTTGTGATCTTTATCATAAATAATAACTCAGTTATTAAATGATTATAATAGCTTGAGTAAGATTTTAAATCAGATTATTTAGTTTCAATCTATTCGTTTCTCAATTTATTTTACAAATTTAGTTATAAAAACTTTTTGTTAAGTTTCTATATGTAAAGATACGATTAATACTTTGTATATTTATGTGTGAATTAGATATCACTGGGCGCGATCACTGTTTCGATTCTGTTTTGTTTGTTCTCTTTTTTGAATCGTATAATGAGCTTAGAATAATATAACAAAGGCATCCATTTCTATATAATATTCTCTAATATAGTTTATTTCTATTTCCTTTATTAAATATATTCTTTCTTGCTGTTGTTTTCAAAATCAAATTATTTCACAACCTATTCCTTAATAAATTATAGATCCAGTATCTTTTGTTATCGTGTAGTGAATAATTTAATATTGAAGGAATAGAAATATATTGTTGTAAAGTTTTGTGATTCAGTACAAAGATGTGTTTTGTGTCTGTTTAAAAATTAAAATAAAAATAATATAAAAATAGCTGAAGCAAAAAACTATTACTTTCATCGTTTCAATGAACAAAACTATCAGTTGTAGAAACGACAAATAGAAATAATCATGGAAAATAAACTAATAAGGCATATTGATAGTTGGATTTCCAGACCTGAAAATAAAACAAATATTGTATTATGGATTTAAAATGGATACTGAAGCTTAAACATTTTGATGAGAGGTTTTGAATTAGATTAATTAAGAACATCGAACTGTTCTAGTGCTAGCAGATGTGAACAAGATTACGCTAAGAAAAGTGATCAAATATTTTTGGATCAATTTATAAATGCAAAAATGAATCCGAAAGAATCCATCGTAGATTACATTAAAATAGTATTGTTGATGTAAAGATTTAAAAATATGAATATGAAACAAAAACATGAACCGAACAGACAATTGATCGATTGATAGATTTAATAAATAAAGAAATGTTAAAAATGTGAGATATAAAAATATCCTGTAAAGAGATAGAAAAAACCTATTATGCGAGAGGATATCGAAAGAATCATATTCGCCATGATCCTCGTATTTCCCATGAGTCTCATAATTCTTATGATCTTGATATAAACATAAAAAAGAAATAATACATATCATTTCTGCAGAAAACGCAGACATTGGACTCAATTATACTTGATTGTATATTAAAAAAGAAACGTAGAAAAAGATAATCCTTGATAGCTCAAAAGAATGAAAAAGAAAATAAAAATATTAAACATTCTCACAACAATTGTTTATAGAGGATTACGTTCCATAAATGAAATCTGAAGATACATTGTCAATTCGAGTGCGATGAAAAATAATAGGGAAGTAAGTGATTGTTATTTTTAGGTTTTACTATCTATATTCGATAAAATTCTATTAAATTTCAAATTTCAATTCAATTTCATTAAAATATCTATTTTATTCAATAATTCATTAAATTTTATCACAATAATATACAAATTATTACACTTAAGTAAAAAAAAATTGTACTTTTAAAAAATATCTAATCAATCTGAAATTTGAAAGAATACGAAAAAGGGAATAAATCCTAAATTTAAATTCTAGATATTTTTAGATATTAATTTTCGAAATTAATAAGAGATTTTCGATATAATATATTGAATTCTGCCTATATGAATGTAATTAACACATTCAACGCTACTTACATAATTTATAATACAATTTTCTTTACTTTACAGATCATTGTCATGTTATCAAGTAAACAATGATATAATGATACTGATTTCAATATCAATAGAATATCATAAATAAAATCAGTTATTAACTTTGCTTATTGATAATTGCCTAAAGAATTTTTGTTATCTATAATTGCTATTAAAACGATCATCTTATAATCTGTTCTAAATTATATTACATTTTAAGATACTTATTACATTTTAACTTACTAATTAACTTCTTTCTTACCAATTTTAATGAACTTGAAATATGTATTATAAAGAGCTTTATTTTAACAATTTTTTTCTTTACATATACCAGTGATCTTCTTTAATTTTCGAGCTATTTATTAGTTAAAAAACTTTTAATACTATCCTATTATATTACATATACATATGGAGAGGATGTTCCAAAAATGAGATACAACATAATTTTTGAGATATTTGATCAATTATAATTAATTAGCTGATCATATTGATAATTGCAATGGTAAATACAGTATATTAAAAAATAATATATATGATGTTTCTTGATCTTAAATTTCACAGAATTGTATCGTTTCAAATCATGATTTCATATGTAGAGCTATTTTTTTAAATTATAAGAGATCAAAGTGAACAAATCACTAAGTTAGAGTAAATTAATATAAATTAGAAAGATCGAGAAAAATGAATGAAGAAAATTATGAAAATGAGGAATAAATAAAATAAATTTAATTATTAAAAATTATAAAAAATTATACGAATAAAGTTTTATGATTAAATCAGGGCATAGATATTAAAATAAGCATTAAAATGAATATAAAAAAAATATCTACTTGATTTTGATTTATTTTTTACATATTTTATTATCAAATACATGCTATAGACTTGGTTTCGTGTATTTATTTATCATGATGTTTTTATAATCTTAAAATTCTCGAAGTAAAAAAAAGATCATGCCTTTAATGATTATAAATTGTTATAAAATTTGACCTATGATATTTCTATTTGTTATTTTATGTCATAATTAAAGTAATGTAAGTAATCTATGATCAAAATTTTCAACTTGTCAAAGAGATTACTTAGTATTTTTTTTATTATTTATGTAATTATTTTTAATCGGGAAAATTTTTAAGAAATTTTCAATACTTATTTGTTTGAACACGATATATTATATATTGTACAAATTTTTATTATTATAATTAATAATTAATATTTTATTATTATTGTAACTGATTTTTTATAAATAAAAATATTTAGTAAATTAATTTTTTCAGAATGATTCTTTTTAATAATGATAGACTGTAAAAATTTTTTCAAGATATATATGGTTTTATTTTTCTAGAAAGACTTAGTTCAAAATCTTGGTAAAACTAAAAAATTTTAAACAAATTTCGAAATTATACATATATTTTGAACAATTTATTATATTTTCAATATTTCCTCTCTTCTACTAAAAATAATTTTTTATAGAAATTTTAAATAATACACATCAGTATAAAAAGGAATTGCAAATTGAAAATAATTGCGAAATACTGGTTTATATTTTATAGAGATTTTAAGCGAATCTCTAAAATGATTATTACAATAATGAAATGGATTGATTCGAAGCTTCTAATATTCCGATAGTTTTGTTTTTTTTTTCCTTTGATTATCATAAGTCAAAATATTTTTTCTGTTTTTCTATGTTCCTTTCTCATATAGATTTATATTATTATAATTTTGTTATCATTTCTATTTTTTTAAATAGAATTATATATTTTTTTATACATTGATTGATTTTTTATAAAAAAAATATTAATTTATATAAATTGAAAAATTATTAATTTAAAATTAATTGTTGAGAACATTCCGATTATTGCGCTTTCAGTTTGAATTTAATGATACTGAATCTCATTAAAATAATAGCAATTAATATGAAGTAGATAAGAGTTTGTTAATGAGTCTGCTTGAGAATACTATTGAATAATTGTTCGTGTTTTCTTGATGAGTGGATTTGTTTTCGTTTTGATTCATGCTTGTCTTGTCGCAACATCTTTGATTTTTGTCTTTTTGGAAAATCGATTAAAGAACGTTGACAGTTATATCCATCCCTTCCTCATTATCGAAAATTTTTGATAGAAATATCTGAAATGAAACCTTCATTTGAAACCTTCAGCAAGATCTTCAAACTGTTTTCTGAGTAAGAAAACATTGTGATCAAAGAAAGACTGTCACAAATTGCCTTCGAATTATTAATCCTTCAAAAATCTTAGTTCATAACACTGCTATTGACTATAAAGAAAAAATTTAGTTTATCGCTAAAAACTTTTTAAATCATTCAACTCAAAAATATAATTCTTATGTTTGTATTATAAATTATGTGTTTCAAAATTAAATGGTCTGGAATATGCTGATATGTTTTGACGCAACACTAATTATTAAATAATTATTAAATAAAATATAAATAATAATAATTAAAATATCTTCTAAACTTAATAACTTTTCGACATACATAGATTAATGTTTTTTTTATAGAATTATATGATCAATATATAAAAAAATATATTAAAAAAGTGGAAATGATTTTAAAATCTATGAAACTTTTTCAACTACAAAAAAAAATATCAACATTATATAGCTTTTCTTATACAAAATAATTTTTATTGATAAAATAAAACTATTTTTTCATAAAACTAAAGAAAAGAAATGAAGATATTTAAATTTTTTCATTTAAATATTTCATCTTGTTATATTATATTTATATTTATATTATATCATATTTATATTAAATTTATAAAAAATAAAAATGATTTTAAAATAATTAAAACATTATATTGATATTCAATATATATAAAGATAAAAAATAAAAAATTAAGACTCTGCTCAATAAAGAATATACTTCTAAAAAAAATTTTTTTCTAATTTAAATAATAGTTAAAATATTTGATATAATTTAAAAAAAAATAAAAAGAAAAATAATAAATAAAAGAAAAAAATAACAGATTTTTTCTAATAAAATATTTTTCCATTTTAAAAAAATAATTTTTTTTATTGAGGTATCTTCTTATTTATTTGAAATATTTAATATAATATAATATAATTTAATATAATAATATTTTAATATACTGATCAAAAAAAGAAAAATAAAAAAAAGAAGAAAGTAAGTTCTCCAGAAAATTCCACAAACTTCTCAAAAATTCAATCCTGAATAAAATAACTTATATAATTTATCTTATTTTGAATAATATTATTTAGAATAAAATATTTTTTAAAATCAATAATTCTTTCGATCTTTGTAACAAAACATTCCTTTCTATAAGATTTCAATTGCGACTCCATCTATTATTATCCAGAACGCAATGCTTGTATTGCATTCTATAATCACGATCACAATCACAGTATCGCATCTGCATTATCTCAAACATAATTCTGCGAGGCGAGCATAATTTTAAATTTGTATCCAGTCATATCTTTTCGATAGAACATTCTTTCCTCCACCAAACATTTACTTATTTACTAGCCGCTCTTTGGAAAATCGACTGCGTCATATACCATCGATTCATAGATTGATACACATATAGTATATATATATATATATATATATATATTGTTGAAAATTATCTTTTCAAAGAGAAATTCGACGAAATGATCCGGATATATAAAATTATGTAGAATGCATGTTCGAAAGTTTTTAAGTTTTGAGCATCTTAAAGTTTTTTTTAATCTATGTCGAATTTTCCTTTTCTTAAGTTTGTTTGTCACGATTTCTTGTTCGATTATTCCTGTCTTTCTTTCGTCCATTTTTTTAATGGTAACTCTATCACATAGTACTCATCACAGATACAACGTGTTCTACAATTAAATATAAGAATGCTATTCTTTTTTTAGATCGATGTTTAATTCACTTTAGTGAACGATTACAAGATACAATCCGTTATTTTGTTTTTTGCTTCAATTCGAGACTCTATTATGATTCACTTGATATATAGCAAAATATACATTTAAATTCTCATTGTTTTATGGAAATTTTTATATTCGATTGTATAAATTTCGATTTTATAAATTTGAAATTTTTAACAGAATTAATTATGATGCAATATAAATTGGAGAAAGATGAAACATATTTAATGGACATTATAATTATATTTATAAGAATTATTTGAAATATATAAATTTTATTTCTAATTATTATATTTTTGTTTTATAATTATATTACGAGTAGATTACGTATGCAAATATTTATAAAAAATAGATAAATCTAATGAAACTTATATAAAAATTTATACTAAAAATATATTTTTTATTTTATATATTTTACTGAATGTTTTGCATAATGCATATTTTTTGTCTTTTTCTTATATATTAAAAATAAAAAATATAATAATTTCTAATAAATATCTATCTTGCTTAGAAACGGTTCTTGTTGTGTAATAATATTATGAATTATAATATCATATGTGTGTATGTATGTATGTGTGTGTGTGTAAACATTAATATTTATTTATAAGAATTGTTCTAAATATGTAAATTATAAAAAGAAATATCACACGCATATATGAAATTAACGTCATACAAAATTATACTGTTTTTTATTATGATATTATCATGCAATATTTTGTTGAATTATAAAGTTGTTGGTAAAGTAAAATGAAACTCCATGTAAAATATTTTTAATATTCCAATCAAATATTTCTATCAAGGGCAGAGATTAAAAGATTAAAGTGAAAAGTATCAAGCTAAAATTAAAAATAGAAGTAATAAATATATAAAAATTAATATAAATTAATATAAATTATACGTATCTAATTGTTTCTATTTTTCATCATACAAATTTTTTATTTAAAATAACTTATAATGTACAATTACAATGTATATATACGAAATATATATAAAATATGTATAAAACAAAATATATAATATAAATAATATATAAAACAAAATTATACATATTATAATTAATATACATATCTCTTTAAAAAGAATTTATTGCAACAATAATTATTTTTATATTTACACATTTTATTACAATTAAATTTAAACTTATCATCCAAAAATCTATGATTTATCAATCAAATTAAAAAAAATACAAAGGAAAAAACAGAAAGTTCAGTTTTGTTCAGTGGAAACTGCCACAAAGGGAATCAATGATAGTGAAAGTGCATATATTGAACTTGTCGACATGTTCTTTTCTTATGGTATGTATCTTCCGGGTCTTATTGCCACATTACATAACGCCCTCCATGTAAAGACGAATAGCGGAGCCGTTTAACTGACTGATTTAAAACATTCGTCGATCATAAATGATAGACTAATGTGATTTAAATTGAACAGAAAGTCATTTCGAATCAGATTTATGGAAAAAGAGAGAGAGAGAGAGACAGAGAGAGAGAGAGAGAGAGAGAGAGAGAACCGTTGATCAGGAGAACATGGACATGTAACAAATTTTTCAAAATCAAAATCACTTGAAGTCTCTAATTCAGCAACGTAATTAATCGACAATCAATAACGACGATTAAATTCTTGAAACTTCGTTATAGATAGAAAAATAACATTAATGAATAAATTTAAGCATTGCAATTAACGAATAGATCTTTCAACATTGCCTATCTTAATTAGATCTGTTTATTACTCAATTGAAAAGTTCATCATTTCGAGTTGTTATCGACATGACGAGATATTCATCAATATGGCTGATCTAGCAGAAATTAATTGTAATTCAATTGATAATGAATGAAAATAATGAAAATAAAAGAATGAATTTAAAAATTTTTTTTATGAAAAATTTTATATCTATACTTGTAAATAATTTCTCCATAGTTCATAGTATCATAATTTTAACATATTATCATTTTAAAAAAAATTTTAATATAATTTCTTCAATAAAACTTTTCTGCCATAATATTTTCTTCTTTTATTAAATTTTTCTTAAAAGATTAGATGATTAGCTTCCGAAATAAAAATAAAAACTTCAACCTCATCTCATGTATTCGAAAATTTTATAATTTTGTAAAATATTCTCTAGACAATTTTTGTCTATTCGTGTATATATTTTCCGAGAAAAAAAGAATAAGAATTGAATTGAATTGACATATTTTATATATTATATAATTTTATATATTATATAGTCAGAGTTATAATAAATAATATAAGATTCTTAGCTTCTATTGGTGACTATTGCAGTAAATATTAATATTGGATATTAAAAATATTTAAAAAATGAAAAAAAAGTATTGATAAAGATCTTAACATTCAACTAATAAAGCTATTCTGAATTAATGACCTAAATCGATGATATCTTAAAATAACCAAAATATTTTATGTTATATCTTTCATAATCTTTTTAAAATTTCAAATATCATCTTATTGAAGTTATTAATATAATAACACATGGAAACAATGTTCTCGTATTGAGCTCGATGATATCATCAAATCCCTCAAAAAAGTATAATAAATGTATGAAATTGTATAAAAATGTATATACATCAATCATAGCAAAGAATGAAATCATAATTGAGAGAAAAGAAAAAAAAATGGAACGAGGGAGACTTTTAGTCGGCAAAACGGAGCTCGTTAACGGTCATATACCCATGGCCAATAGTTCTTGACGTTCGTAGAATTACATGAAGACCTTGATACTTTTTATCTTTGCTCACTTAGTCCTCCCTCTTATAAAGAGGCGACCACTTCACCGTTCCGCGGAACGTAAAAGATCGCGACGCGCGATCATCGCGATATACCATTAAAGGTGTCCTAAACGCACGTGGATTATATAGTTTCCAAGGAGACCAATTCCATGTTTTACGGTTCTTATTTTTTTATTTTCAGATCATTAACGTTCTTTAATCGTATTCGTTCATATCCAACTGTCAAATCATGGTTTTTCTTATGACAACGGTTAATTGTCTAATCATTGAAAAGAAGTATATGCATACTTTTCTGTTAGAATTTAAATTGGTAATATTATAAGGAATTTAATTAATTTTAGAAAAGATATTGGCCTAAAAAGTTTTAATTATATTGCTTTATAATAATTAATAATATTTCTTTATAAAAAAATTGAATTTAAAATATAATGAAAAAAATTTAGAATTATGAAATAATTATAATTACTTGTAATATTTATATTTCTTTATATTTCTTAATTTTATAATTATATGATTATTAAATAAATAATTGGAGCTACAACCATGCATAGCATAAGCAATAATATAAGGAATTAAAAAAGAATTTATAAAATTTTTATTGCTTTTTAAGTTGGATTTTCATTATATTATGATGAATTTATATAAAATATTTGTATCATAAAAAATACGTGAATTGATTAATTAATATTTTCCAAAAATAAAATTATAACTATTAAGTTTTGTAAAAATTTACATAAGTAAAATTTATGATTCAATGTCATTGGATTCTCTACGAATTTTTTTAAAATTTAATAATTTAAAATAAGAACATATTGCTGAAATAAGATCAATATTAAACATTTTTATCAAATACTTTTCAACTTATTAATTAATTAAAACAATTTATTAATTAAAACAATTTATATTTATAATTAATAAATAACATTTAAACTAAATATCTATTTTGTCATAAAAAATATTTAATCATTATTAAAAAATATTCAATCATCACAATTATTCTTTGTTTATTTATCTTTCAACTGTTAAAAATTAGAGTTAATGCGTTAACTATTAGAGTTAAACATGTTAAAAGCAGATAATTAATTTTTATTAAAAAATTCACAAGATGAATAAAAAAATACTATTAATATTTCATTTTTTATTATAAAAATAAATAATATTTGTATTCTCATTGTTAATATTTCTTAACAAATAGAACAGTTTAATCAAATAAATCAGGTAAATACGCTTCTTAAAACGTTTTTATTTCTCGAATATTAGATGGATAAAATAAAATATGATTTTAATAATTCAAGCATAGTATTTCATTCGACTAGCGAAGATTACATAATAAATCTTCTTGCGGATACATAATATAATAGATTCGTGGCATTCGATTTCAGAATTTCCTAATCGAATCGATTATACCAGTATTGTATATACAGAAATATTCTTCTGATTGCATATTAAAAAAAGATCTAATTGAAATTTAATATTATAGAAAAGCATTGATTATAAATAAGCATTGTTCTAAATAGCAACAATAGAGTGTAATGTAGCTGTTAGTTAAATTATTTAAGCTCAAAGATTTCTGTTTTTTAATTAATTATTCAATAAATGATTAATTAATAATGACAAATAGTATACCATTTATATAATATTTCATAATTTTCCAAAAGAATTTTATTTGTTATCGATGAATCAATGTTAATCTAACTGTGTGCAACGCAATTAAAATGATCTGATTTAAGAGAATTAATCATGTCAAGATATCAGAAAAGAAAGATGAAATATACAAATTTTATAAAACAATGAATAAGAAATGAATAAAAATAATTTAGTGAACTCTGAAGTGCTAGAAGTGCTGAAGCATAAAATTCGAAATAATAAATGTATTTCAGATTTTTTTTTAAATTGTTTTATTTAATAATATTTCGCTTGGATTATAGATTTAGATAGAATAAAATTCTATTCAATAAAAAAATTATTTTGATTGATATTAAATTTAATATAAAATTTTTCAATTTTTATTATTAATCTTCAATATTTAATTATTGCTATGTTTAGAAAAGATTAAATTTTAGAAAAATAAAAATTAAAATATTTTAAATCAATCAATTTTTCATCTTCGTATCTTAATACTTTTAAAGGGAATAAAAAAACACATAAAAAATATGTTCTATATAGTTCTATGTAGTTCTGTATATTTTTTAAACTAGAAATAATTTTTGGATAAGATTCAATAATTAATATAATAAATAATAATTAATATAATAAATATTTTAATTTTAAATTAGAAATAATTTTTGGATAAGATTCAATAATTAATATAATAGATTTTAATTTTAAATTAAATGATTTTTGGATAAGATTCAATAACTAATATAATAGATATTTTCTTCGAAAAATTTAATATTTTTTAAATATTATTCCAACAAATCATTATTGCACCATTTCAGAGGAAATAATTAATTTTAATAATTTTAAATTTAATAATATTTAATTTAAATTTAATAATAATTAATTAGAATAAAATTAATTATTATAACAAGCAATATTTAGAAAACATCTGTCATTTTTTAAAAAAATCGACAAATCTAAAGATTTTAATTTGAATAAGTTAAATAAAATGCATTAATCTAAACACGTTTTTATTTACAAAGACTTGTAACTGTATATGAAAAATGAAAAGAAAAGAATGGAAGAAAAGAAGAAAAAAAAAGAAAAAAAAGGAAAAAAAATTGTTATGTTCTTCAAGAATATTTTTGAATTTCCATTTGAATCATAAGATTAAATGTTAAACATAACCGACCTCAACGAATCTTCCTTGACATTCTATTTGTTATAGTTTTAATACACATAGTTGCAAAGTAGTTTTTCCCTGAATCGTTGAGCATATTCAGATAGTCTTGATGAATTCGATCAGTCACGCCATACATGTCAATGGCAAGCGATTATAAAGCGTGCAAGTAACATGCACTCTGCTTAGATACGCTTACCTGAAACAGAAGCGGAAGAAGAGATGAATTGCGGATTAAGTGTTTCATAAATTGAGACAACCGTTCTTCCGAACAATATTTCATCATGATTGTTATTTAAATTTTTTTATATTTAAAATATAATAATATAGCATTAAATTCTAAGATTTGTTTTTAAAAAAGCTCTAAAAAACAAATTAATTAATTGGTGGAATAATAACAAAATATTAATTTATTCGTAAGACATTTTTAGAAGATTTTTCTTTGAGATCAAATAAAAAATATAAAAGTTAATATAAAGATATCGATTGAGACTTATTTATTAAGTTATAAACAATTTAAACTTCTATTAAAACGAAATAAAGGCAAAGTGAACTAAAGAGTAACGGAAATAATGCAAACTTAAATTACTTATAATTGAATAAATAAGTCTTTACTGAAATTTTTATAATTACTATATAATACTAACTTTTATATTTATTTTGATTTCCAGATCCTTCAAAGGAATGTCTTGAATATATTATTATATTTCATTATTCACAAGATCATTCTAGAAAATAATCATTTATTATTTTATTATTCAATCTTTTATTTTCATGAAATATATGATATCATATTCTTAAAATTCAATATTGAATTACTAATAGTAAACAAAACAAATCATTATTAGATAAATTTTTTATTTAAACTATATGATATTGTTGAATTTATTGTTACGATTTATTTGATTTTGGATTGGTTGATTTTAAAAATAATATAAATACATATATTAATACAAAAAACATATTTTAATTTGCATTCTGTTTTATATAATAAAAATAATTAATATGATTCGTTGTATAAAATAGATATAGAATACGAAGTATAAGATTTTTTACAATTAAATTCATTTCTAAGTTATTTTTCTTAGAATCAAATTTTTTAAAGAGTATAAAAAATATTCCTTTTCATCAATTATTAATTATTAAATTAAAATATAAAATAAGAAAAAATATATATATTACATAAAAGTATATATATTATATATATTATATATATATTCTAAAGAAAGAATATATTGATTGAAATAGAGGATAATATATAATATATATTCTTCAATAAAGAAGAATATATTGATTTAAAATCTATTTGTAGAAAAATAATATATTTGCTATTTTGAACTAATAAATAAATAATAATAATAAATAATAATAAATTTGAACTAAAATACTGCATTGCATAATATTAGATGAAAGATTTAAATTATTATAAAAATAATACAAATTAGTAATATTTAATATATATATTATAATATATATACTATATATATATATATATATTTTAATATATATGTACTAAACTTATTTAATCTAATTTAAATTAAATTCTTTTGTCGAATTTAAATTTTACTAAACTTATAATAGTAAATGTATTAATTTGCAAGAAAAGAAAATCTTTCAGAAAAAAAAAGAGAAGAAATTTCTTTTATGGTCAATTTGCACATCGTGTTATATTAAAGCAATTAACGCAACATAACGCGGAATGGAAGAATAACACCATAAAAAATGGTTCATTAGGACAATGATTCTTCGAAACAGCCTAACTTTGATCAAAGAAAAAATCCGCATTCTCGATGTTTTTTTTGTTTATACGCAAGTCTTTTATTCTTATTATTATAATTGGCATAATTCTTATTATAATTGGCAAAAAATAAAGACTACTGTAAAAAAAAAAAAGAGAAGAGGAAAAGGGAAAAAGAAGAGAAGAGAAAAGAAAAGGAAAAACAAAAAAAAAATAAGAGCAGAAAAGAATAGAAGAGAGAAAAGGAAAAAAGAAAAACGAAGAGAAAAGAAGAGAAATGAAAAGGAAAAAAAAAAGGAAATAGAAGAGAAGATAGGAAAGAATAAAACGAATGATGAAGACGACAATGATAGGAGACAGCTATGCGACCGCCGTACCGTGCAGTGGAGAAATCACTGCGATGCAGAAAGAGAGGAACGAATAGTCAGGATGGGTAAGGTAACAGTCAGGCAATCAGGTTGCGGCGCGGGATTCGCAGCAGCATTATTATCTACTTGGGTGGACAGGTGCCAGGGGGTTTGTAGAAGTCCGCGTGCGGCATGGTCAGTGGAAGATCGTTATCAAGAGGGATGAGAGCGGTGAGAAGAGGAGTAGGGGGGAGGGCACAAGAAGGAAGACGAGCAACAGGTCTGAGAATTAGAAGGCAAAGGGAAGAAAGAAGAGGAAGAAAAGATGGACAAAGATGAATAACGAATAGAGTAGGAAACGAAAGGATGAAAAGGAGGAAAAGAGGAAAGACAAAGGAAAAGGAAACGAAGAAAGAAGATAGGATAATGATAGTAGCATAGGGAAGAAGAAGGCGTAGATTCATACTATTAGATGGTTGTTGCCGACGCATATAAGCCACGGTAAGGGAAGGCAGCGGATAGCAGAAGGAATAAAAGGTCTTAGGTAGCATAGTTGCACGCACATTCCCAGTTCACAGCCTTGACTCCGGCGAGGAACGATTCAGCGAGCCGACAGCAACGACGCCAGAAGCAGGCAACCACTGCCACATAGAGAATCGAACCAAACTCGGAAAACGAATCAAAGAACGGCTATAGCCACAATGGAGAACGAATGGGTCATAAGATGGACGAAGAAAGGAACGAAAGAAGGAACCGTAGATAGAAAAAGAAAAATTTTCTAGCTGGCGCGTTCGACCAGGTTATGCTCGTTCACTCGACGATGGCAATTATACGTGGTCAAGCTATCCCGACTAGATTCAAGACCAGATAATCCCATCTGTCGGTTTAAGCGGTCTGCAAACGATCCCGCGAACCATCGGATATTCTCTTTCCAAGCCGATCGATTTTTGTCCTAACGTGCGTTCGCCATGTTCCCTACTCTATCGATTTGGTGTTTAATCGCCACGATACAATTTAAGTTTTGATAAAATGTTGATTCAGATATACTTTATTCATTTGAATCTATTAATTGAAATAAATAAAAAATTTGAATATTTATATGATAATATTATTATAAAATAATAATATTTTAATTAATAATACTAGTATCATATATCATATAATAATTAGTATCATATATAATACTAATATATAATACTATATAACACTAATATATTATAAT
>NW_006263317.1:153880-158160 GCF_000469605.1 Apis dorsata | reverse complement strand
ATATATAATATATAATATTTATATCATATTTATATTATATTATAATATAATTAATTATGATAATATATTCAATAAACTATTTCAATAAATTTTTTATATTATATATATTTGTCATATATATAATTACTATGAAAAATTTCATTTAACATTCATAATGTATTTATTTTATTAATTAATTTTTTTAATGTTATTTTATTAATTAATTTTTATTAATGTTCTTATTATTAAGGACATTAATTTAAATTTCATATTTTTTAAATAAAATATCAAAATTATATTAATATAATATTAATATGATATCAATGCAGATAATCTTTGCTATAAATAAAAAATAATTAATTCTTAAAATAACAATCATTTATAAAGAAAATATGAAAGAATATAAATATTTTATAATTGAAAAAATAGTTTTTAATCTAGATCACATTATGATTTAACGAAAGACAAAACAAATTTAAGGTTAAATTATGCGAAATTGACCAATTATTTTTCAAGCATTGTTAATAAAGAAGTGCAACGAAAGGCAACAGCTTCTTTCTTCATCGACCATGAAAACCTACAATTATTCGCCTTGTAACCAGTATCAACACTTGTTTAAAGTTGACAACGAAGAATAATGTATCTACTTATTAAATATTTTTATTTTATTCGCATTATGCAGATAAGAGATACATGGATGACAGATAAGATAAAATGTAAACGAAGATTGAATATTGCATTTACATGAATGAAATTTTATTTTTCGTTTAAGTTGATGAAAAATAAAAAATATATATTAGTCTTAATTATGTATTCATTTTTTTATTAATATAAATGTTATTAAAATTATATAAGTTAATTATAAAATAAATTTATAGAATGAAAAAAAATTCCATAGATATTTAATATATATATTTATTATAAGAACGAAAATAAAAAAATTAAATTATTATAAAAAAAAATAATAAAAATAAATGAGAATTATTTATATAATTTATTTATTTATATAATTTTTTATTTATCTATTTATTTTCATAATTTATATAATTCTCTTTTTTTTGAGGAATTATTAGTTAATTAAAATATGTTTTTAAATAAATTTTTAAGTCTTGTTTGCGAAAAGAATTATTATCAAAATTATTTATTTGGCAAGTAATTACTATTATTATTACTAATTAATTAATTAATTAATTATTAACAACAACAACAACAATAGTAGTAGTAGTAGTAGTAGTAGTAGTAGTAATAGTAATAAGAATAATAATAATAAATTTACCATATTCATTTGCAATTATAAACTGGATGAAGATACATTCGAAAAACAATTAGTATTTATTATAATATAAATAAAATTTATCAAATTCAATAGATTCTAAATTATTCTATATCATGCAAAAATTAATAATAAACAGAGAAAACAAAGAATTTATTATTGATTTATAATAATAATAATAATAATAATAATAATAATAATAATAATAATAATAATATACATTACATCATATAGAGATATATCACAAGCAGATATAGTTTTCAATACTTCGACACAAAAAAAAAACATTACAAAAAATATTATAACAAGCGAATAAAAATTACGTCTCATTAAATTTTGCTATACAAAGTTTATATAAGATACAAATAACAACAAATACAAAATAATAAAAATGTTGCAAAATTTCTTTGTATTTTATTTGAAAAAATGAAAAAAGTTATATTTTTTTAATGAAATTAAATACCGAAATATCAAAATAAGAATCTTAAAGTAGTTATCTTTTAAATATATTATTTGAAATGAACAAATGGAAGTATCTTATTAGATTAATTATTTGGTTATATATCTATTTTAATAATATTTTAATAATTCCTAATCATCTCATATGCGTACGTACATATGTGTGACAAGAATTGCAAAATGTCAAGCGTGTGAAACAAACCACGCCAGGATTGAATAGAAGCATAGGAACTCGGAACGAAACCATGAGGACAAATCAGGCAGCCACTTGCACCAGCAGCGACAGTGAAACGTAAGGAAAGGATACGTGTTTCGGATACCGAACGCCCACGTGAAATCGACGGCAATGCCATTCCAATGTTAATTGAGGTGCCCCAACGCCCACACGACTCCAAGTGTTCTCAGTTTGCCAAGCAGCCATCAATATGGAACTATCATTAGCTCGATTGGTCATCGATAAACATTTGAATCTCTTCGGTAATTCGCCTAATGAGATAACGGTACCGAGCAAAATCTTCGTAGTTGATAACACTTATATTCAGCCCCGTTTTATTTGAGAATGCGAAATCTTCTAATATAAATTATCCTTGATCACATTTTAGAAAATGTTGCCTATCTTGTTATTCGGTTACACAATAGACACTCTAATAAAATTTGATTGATTTTTTGGATTATTGTATGAATTAACTATAATTCAAATGATTTGAATAATTTCGTTTTTTTCTTTTCTTCAGAAAAATTTTTTTGATAAATATTATTTTGTTAATAATTTATTACAAAAGAATATATCATATTTTTAAATAATTAAATATTATATTATATTATATAATTGATTAATATGATATAATTTCAAAATATATTGTTGCAACATTAAACTTTTTTCTTCTATACGTTATTTATTTTCATTCAACCATCATTTAATTTTAGCTTCGCAAAAATATATTTGATATTGTATATTATAATCATATTCTATGATTTGAATCTTGATTCTATTATTTTTTTATCCGAAATATTTAATACCAAAATTCTCTATGAATAATACATTAATGTAATTATTTTCTTAGAATGTCTCGTAATATTTCTTTCGATACAATTAATATATTTTAAGATCATCAAATCTATGAAGAAATAACTTTAATTTATCCATTATATATGTTTAATTGTAGTAATTAGCTATTTGTCCTGCGATATATTTCTATAAATAATAGATAAATAATGCAAATATATTAACATATCATATATAACATATACTTAAAATCGATGAGATGTATCTTTTTGTAATAAAGTAATTATTGTAATAATTAGATTGTGAATATTTATATAAATGCATACTTTTATTGAAATTGAAATAAAATAAAAATTTAAAAATAAAGAAAAAAACAAGATTTACTTTATCAAAGATGTATTTTATCATTGAATAATTTTAAAAATGTATTTTTTAATTTTGATATTTTGCATAATGCATAATATATATCTTTTTCATACTATATGCATACTACTATATATATTTTTCGTAAAATTTATCATACATATTAGTAATTAAATTATTAAATAATAGTGCATTTGAATTAGCAAATACTATAAAGAATATAAGTAAAATTGTTCATATTCTAAATTGTTATAACTTTATAAAAAAAAAATCATGTACCAATCAATCTAAATTCATTTTAAATGAATTTAATTTAATTTATTTTATTGTCATTTATTTTATTATCATTTAATTTATTTGAAACTTTTATTTTCATAGTTTTGAAATCATCTTTTTCAAAGATGTTTTTACATTATACATCAAATAGGAAAATATTTATTTATATTATTTATTATTTATATCATTATATGATATTTTTTTTTCGAAAATTTAAAAAATTCAATCGTTTGTGGAAACATTGAAAAATTTTTTCCTGATTAAATTTACAACAAATTTGAAGATTGAAATCTCTTAAGAATGACTTTCTAAAACTTGCTGTAAGTTTTTTTTTACGTTATTGCAAATTATTAAATATATAGTCGAAAATAACTAATATTTAACTTTTTTATATAGAATTTTCATTATGTAGTACTCAAAATGAAATCAAAAATAGCTTTAATAAAAGCATTTCAATACTATTATTAGAATTGAAGAAAATTATGCCTTTATAATATAGTTTTCCAAGAGAATTATTTTGGCATATATAATATATACTTTTTTTTATAGAAGTTTCTTTTTTACATTTTTATAATATTTATTTTATTATTTTCAGATTGTAAGATTCGTAAATATTTTACTTTTTTTCTTTAAAGTTATTTTTTGAAAAATTCAATATTTATATCTGTCGTTTAAATATTTAAAAAAATTAAAAATTTTTTTTTTTTGAATTGTTTATTTTTGCTTTCTTTAATCCCAAATTGAAATTAAAATATAATTCAAATTTAAAATTGAAATTGAAAAATAAATGATTTTAATTCAAATTTAATGTTTAATAAAATATAACAAAATAATTATATAAATATAATTCAAGCACAATTTTTAAATTCTTTAATATTTACACTATACTCATATTATTTTAGATCATAGTCCCGATAAACAAGT
>NW_006263317.1:142387-153463 GCF_000469605.1 Apis dorsata | reverse complement strand
AATTTATTTGAAAATACATTGAAAAATTTTTTCAAAAATATATTTTTATTTCATAGATTATAGATCATATATTTTATAGATTATTTATTTCATAATTATTTTCAATAATGATATAAAATACTAATATATAATATTACAAATATATAAAATAATATAATATATAAAATATATATAAAAAATAAAAACTATTTTTAAAATTATAAAGTATCGTATAATTTTTTTTTATTATATAATATAAAAAAAAAGCAAATCAAAAAGATTCAAAAGAAATAATAGTGATTCGTTATTCATTATTCAAAATCAAATATAGATATTTGAAAAGATTGAAAAAATTTTATTTACAGTTTCATATATATTTTTAAATCCATTTCTTATTCTATTATATGAAAAAGCAACAGCAGTAACTTATCTTTATTACTTATGAAAGAATAAACATATCTCATATGAAGACATCATTTCATACAAGGAATTACAAATTTGAAATCTTTCAAAATAAAAAGTATTTTTTAAGAAAATTCCAATTCTAATTCATCAATATCTAATATTATTAAATCTTATCCATTAATAATTCCATGACAATATCTTCAAATAGAATTCATACTTTAATAAACTACACATTAATAAATTCTTAATTTCGACTTACCAATATCCAAGTAAAGTATACATAAATTAATATATTTTTGAGACATTTAATATCGATTTTAGAGCACAAAACAAATACAAAAAGTAATATAATGTCAACTGAGGCTTATTTATTAAATTACAAGCAATTTAAGTTATATTATGTATTTATTATGTTGACTTCTAGAATTAATTTTAAATTTTAAAGATACACATTACACATATACATTAACATTCTGTATATTCATATGGCCATGTGAGAATCTTGTCCTGGTTTTTTGTCCTTTAAACTACTAGCCGAGTTACCAGACAATCATGAGAGATCAAAGTGACAACAAGATCTATGATTCGAAATTAGTGGCATGAAGGATGCGCGAAAAAAAAAGAGGCAATACAAGGGAAAGACCGAGAGTACAGAAGAAGAGAATGACAAAGAAATGAAAAAGAAGAAGAAGAAAGAGACAGAAATCGACGGTGGCGGATAGAAGCGAGCACTGCATACAGAGAATCGAGCCACTGTCTGGAGCAACTGGAAAAATTGCCTCTGAATCACTGTACAGCCTACCTGCTGCCTTATTGAGGAACCCGCTCCTTTAGCCGTTCTTTTAGCTTGTGCAGTCAGGAGTATAAATAGCACTCTTTAAGAATACTGGAGACACTGACTCGCATCCATGCATCACTTCTGCGCCACTTCTACATCGCATGCGTGCATATATAGGCAGTGTGATATACCAGACATCAGATCGCGGCCTGAATACAAGGAATAGGCAAATATAAAGTTAGTTGAAACGAAGGAGATTATATAGTGGATTATATGTATTATAGACAATATTTGTCTATATTGTTTAAGAATAAATAAAAAAGAACTTTATGAATAAGTTATGATGCTTATTTATAAATAAGTTTGCAAGATGATACAACGGTAAGAAACGACGATTAAAGAAAAATTATTTGAAAGTAATAATTATATAATAGTAATAAGAATATAATAATAATAGCAATAAGAATATTATTAATAACATATTATTAATAATTTTGAATTATGACTTTGAGAAATATCTTTTTGATAATTGTTTTTAATTGAATTAAATTTTCAAAGCATTTGTCTTGAATGAATTTTGCAATGAAGATCATTGTGAAGATTTTAACTTACAAGAATCTGACAATATTCTATATGAAATATGAAATATTTATGAAGATTTTCTGTATACTAAAAATAAAATAATAAAAAAAAAGCAAAAAAAAAAAAAAAAGAGCTAGGGTAGAATTAGAATTAGATTTAAAGTTGGAGTTTTGTTATAATAAGTTTATATGGCTTAGGAATTCAATTTGAATTAGGTTAAAATTTAACTTAGAATTGAATCTGAATTGATGGAATTATATTATAGTTTGGTTGAAGTTAAATTAGATATCGATTTTAGTTGCAATTCGAATCCAAATTTGATGGATATGTTCCATTTAATAATTAAAAAAATAATAAAAAAATATTTTATTTAAGCATTGAATAATTTCTGTAATTGTTGTGTACAATTTTTAATAAACAAAGAACATTTATTATTTCTAATTTAATATTTTCAAACAAACTTTAATATATTAATATATATTTTCTTACAAGAATAATCAAATTTTAAGCATCTCGAAAGTGAAAATACATACATCTTTATAAAATGAGTGACGAGAATTTCTTATTAAAAATGTCCAATAAATATATTTTTATGAAATATATCTTTATGAAATTTATTTTGAAATATCATTTATATTGTATATCGAATTTATACTAAGATCTTCGAACTTTTTTTTTTCTTCCAAATCGTTCCTTTTTAATTTTGATCAAACAACGAAAGTTAAAATAGCGCTTGCACAGTTCTTTCAAGACAAAGAAGTAGGCGTATTTATCGATGCAATAATATAGCGAGTTCGGAGTCTCCACTAACTCGGCGCGAGAAAAAAAGCTTTTAGCTCGTGTGCCAAGCTGAACGATAGAACGACGACGACAAAAACTGCCACTTTCGTGTCCTTGCGGTACACCTTGGGCCTCGAGGGTAGGATAACAGCATTTCCCAGTAAGACTAGTACTGGTGGAGACCCTGGATCACGGCCCACGTTCACGACTCACTGTCGTCTACCAACACCTACTTCTCATCCTTCTAGCCAGTGAACGTACCAGGAAGAACTTTCTATGGCCTAAGATCAGAGCTAAGATTGAATCAGTATAGTATTCATTTGACTAAAGATTTGTTTATTTATTAGATATTGCATTGAAAAATATCGATATCGCATTTATTGTGTTTCATTGAATAAGAAATTGATCTTGAATTTATAAATTATATTTCGCATAATATTTATCGAGATTATATTTATTTTAAAAATAATTTCAATATTCTTACAAATAATATTTATAAAAGTTTAAGATTTTTCCTTATTAAAAATATGTTAAATAGTTTCCAAATTTATTTTTAATTTTAATTAAATAATTCATTTGATTTTGCAAAAATAGAATGAAAATTGATCAATTTTTCATCTATTTATTAATTTCTCAATCTTTTAATTGTCGACTGTTCTATCAAATTATTTGACTTATTTAATTTACTTATAATATATTTCATTTTACTATTGTATCATAAAAAATTAAAAAGTTGTCAATAAATATTTCATTGATGTTGTAATACTTGTGTATTAAAAAATGCTTTATTTTTTATCATAAAAGTTAAAAATATTAAAATATAAATTATTTAAAAAACATAAAAATCTCTTGTAATTTAATTAATTTTTTTGTTACATAATATGTACTAATTACTTTCTATAGCTTAACATGATATAGTATGTTCTAGATTTTAAATATCTACATGTGATTATTAGTAGTACAGTAGTACAGTAAATATTAGAAATAAAAAAAATATTTTAAATGAAAATTATATAGAGTAGATATCGTAATAATTTTGAATTTGAAATAAAATTGTAAATAATAAAAACTTTATGAAAATCATTTATATTTTTAAATGTTTTTTATTACATATTTTAAATCTATTATGATGTATAAAATCCGATTGAATTATTTCTTCAAAATATAATACTAATATCTATAACACGTAAACTTTGAAAATTAATAATTAACTTCAAAACTTATACATATATATATGATATTTTGAATATCTGTTCGATATTAGTTACAAGAATATAGCATTTTGACAAAATAAATTATTTTATTCATATTTTTAAATAATAATGCATTTTTATTCATTATTTTCATCGCAATTTCTTTAATAAATAAAGAGACGAATCACTTGGATAGTTTTTTCTATATATGGAATATTTTAAAAGTACAAACGTGGGACTATGTAAAGCTCTTAAAGTCCTTGATATTCATATCCATAGGTTGATAAGATTACGATGTGAGCTCAATATGAGGAATTATGGCTGGTTGACATTTTAGTCAAGCAAACTTGGGGTTACAAATATACGAAAGAACGAAAAACATTGGTTGCGTATTTACGAGCGATTAATCAAGTCTATCTGAATACTAAGAACTATGTTTCTTACATTAATATTCTTTATTTATGTGACTGATCAATCAAAATTTTCGAAGAAATCCCTTTAACCAATCGAAGCTAAATATTATTTCCGAAATTACGTGATTTACGTTTAATTATCGTTCATAGCAAAATTGCGAATTAGATTCAAGAAATTTCAATATACTTTTTTAAATTATGTATTTAATATGAAATTTCTTCTGTATAATCTTTAGATATTTATTATTTTTAATACGAAATTGAATATATGAACATCAGCTTGAATATATTTAATTGTATAAGATAATAATAAATGAGATATATATATAATTATAAGAATCTGATTTTCTAAAATAAAAAATTAGGAAATTTTCGTATTTCTTAAACAAATTTGAAATTATACAATGATTTCAATTCTTTCTAATTTTATGCAGATTACATTATATTACAATTCAAATTTTATAAAAAAATCCCTAATGTCGATATTGAAAAATAATTGATTTGATATAAAATGAATTAGAATTTTCTTTTTAAACTTTGATATCTAAATTTCGAAAGACTTCAAAATCATTACTTATAATATATATTCTGATTACTTAGATTTGTTTATGTTGCTATAATGATAATATATTTTCATTAAATTTCAATATCTCAATATTTAAAATATTTAAACATTGAAAATAATATTAAATTAAATCTTTGTAAAAATAATACATTGTCATAAGATAAAAGTTATTTTAAATTAGAATGATTAGTATTAATTTATTGGACAAATTGCTTTATTAATTTCATTAGAGATTAGCAATACTTGTAACATTTCGCAATAAATACGAACACGAATTTTATTACAATTCAATCACACCTTTCTCTCTCTCTTTCTCTCTCTCTCTCTCTCTCTCTCTCTCTCTCTGTTTATTCTATATCCGATTTGTTCGTACGTGATGCGATTATTAATACCAAGACTGGAATAAATTTATGTATATATTAATGTTGACTGCAATCGATAATCGAACTAGTCGTTATATCTAGTCATTATATCGAACTAGGTATTCCATTTTGTTATTCGATTCGGTACGAATGAATCTAATAATAAATTAGGCAAAATTGATATTAAATAAATCAAGAAAAATTGTTTTGAAAAAATAATTGTAAATTAAATTAAATAATTTAGAAAAAATTTATAGAATCTTAATTTTAATATTAAAAATTTATAGAAATTTATATAGTTTTACAAAAAATCAAATTGAAAATTATATGAAATCATTGAAATAAAAAAGATTAATAAAGAATTGATAAATCAAATTAAATCAATTAATTAAATCAAATAAAAATTCTAATATATTAGATAATATATTAATATAATTATTTATTAATATAATTATTTATTAATATAATTAATAATTAATTAATAATATACATATATAACAATAAGTTAATTAAATATAATTTTAAAAATATAATTTTATGTTATAAGTTCAAAAAGAAAAGAAAAAAGAAATAAACATTTGGTCAAATGAATTAAACTATAACAAGCTAATTAAATCAAACAAATTGGATTCGATAAAAAAACAAAAAAAATAAAAATTAAAAGTATGTAATTTATCAAATAAATTATTCTACATATATGTATATATGTATATGAACATATTAAATGATATATAAAATTTTATTTTACATAAATACTACTCTCTAACATATTTGATTAATTTTAAACAATGTTCTATAATCAGCCATTATTTTGCAGTATAGAAAAATTAATTTCGCTCAAATTATAATAAATTTAAATTTATTTTTATCTACAAACAAAATCTATTCTGTTTTTTTTTTTTCCTTTTCAAATTTTGATATTTTCTAATTGATATGTCGTATGAAACAATGAAGATAATTAGCATTTATATCTTTTTATGTAAGTACATAAAAAGAAATGTTTTGCTTTTTAGAAATAAATGAAATGCACTATATCTTGATTATTTTTAAATGAATTTATTCGCTCATTGAATATTGAAACATTTCAAATTATACCACTGAATGTACAAATGATTTACATATGATTCATATAATAATATAATATTAAGTAATATTAAATAATATATCATAATCTCATAAATAATATAGTTAAGATTTTTGATAATTGTATCAAACAAAGTTTATCGTCAATCAATTTTGGTGCATCGATTGCATCTTACGAGTAGCCCATCTATGTAGCCTAAAGCATTAGAAAATTATGATAGTAAAATCGATGCGACTGCAGTCGAGTGTGAACAAATGAGAACATTATTAGATAATAAAATGCGGCATGCATGTCTACGCTACGTACGGACGCATAGCCTATGGATGAATGTGAAGACACATTCACTGATTATTTCGTTCATACTATTAAATAAAGGATACAATCTGTAATGAAAATATTTTAATAATAAGAATAAAGAATACAATTACAATGATTGAAAATAGATTACGTACAATAAATACATATGTTGTAATTCATATAAATTCTCATTTCATTCAAAAAATGTAACTTTTTTTAGTTATTGAATAAATGAATTATAATATAAAAAAGTAAGCGGAAAAATTGAAAAAAAGTTTCGTAGATAAGAAATAAATCATCGGATATCATTTCAAAAATATCTATTTATCAGTAGAGCTATATCTAAGAATTACGAGAAATAAACAATTAATTTTATATAAAACAGGATTCTTATTTTCTTTTTATTTCTCGAATATATCTGAATTAAATAAGAATTGATATTCAATTGAAATTAATATCATGCAAATATTCAAATATTCACTTAATTTAGATTTGAATATCTACAGAATTTAATTAATCAAATTCATTATATTAATTAATATTTACTTAAATTTTATTTCTTTAATCTAAATGCAAATGCATAAAAAAAGCTTTATATTTAAAAATTACAGAAAAAATTATCCGAATATTTAATATATTTGATATATCAATATATATATAATGTATCATATATTTATAATATAAAAAATATATATAATACATATTTTTGAATTGAAAATTAAGTTAAATAAAAAGTAAAAAAAATGCAAGTTGTCAAATAGCTATTAACAATAATAAAAATTTTAATTTAAAAAATTATTATAAAATAAATGCAAGAAATGATAAAGAATAAGATATCTGATTGATATATTATAAATATGCTTGAAATATTATTCATATATACGATTCAGTTTTTCATTGTAACATTGGTATCAATTTAATATGTTTAATAAATAAAAAATTAATATAACAAAATAAATGGCTAAATTTTTATTAAAAATAACAAAATAAAATTTATGTAATATAGATATACATTAAGATATACATAAGATAGCAAGTGTTAAAAAATAATAGAAATGAATAAAGTTTCAAAAAATTTTAAGAAAATTTTCAGGAAAAAATAGCGAATATTATTTCTAAAAATTTTTAGATTCATAAAAACTTATTATATTTTCACAAAGAATATGAAGAATGTTTAATATTTTTGTAATCGAATATTATTTATTATAAATACTAACTATAATATAATAAATGATGTTGTCCAATATTAATTATTATATATAATTTGTGTCAAATCTGTAATGAAAATATTTAGTATTGCAAACGTTTAGTATTCGAAATGTATTTAGATTTTCATAGTGTTAAAGCTAAAAATATATAAAAATATTAAATATATTTAAAAAATTACTCATTTTAAAACTTTTTCAAATATAAATTTTTATATTCTAATAATTTCTAAAATATTTTCTAAAAAGAAATTGTATAATTCTTTTGTTCCAGAATATTAAAGAAAAGCTTAAAGAAAAGCTATTACATTCTGGCAAAGAAAACATTCTTAAATATTCGTATATATTTCCGATTATAATTTCACGATAGATGCGACGAAGCTTTATACATTTCTTAGCGTGACATTATTTTGTCACTTAGGGATGCAAGTTCTATGGCGTAAAACCGTGGCAGCAATGGCAGGAATGCTACACGCATTGCCATTAAGTTGCTATTGTTCCGCAACTGTGCAACGGTTCATCCATAATCTTACGTGCTATCCGTGAATACAGTTATAGCCTTCGGGATATATGTAGTCTTTGCAGTTGCTATGGTGGACTATTGATCATGGAGATGATCTCCTACTACGTGCCGAGACAAGTCGTGCGACCGATACATGCATGATTCGACGGAAGATAGACAGGTGTTCGCGAAAAAGTCATGATTTCGAGTTTGCACGTCATTCAACCACGTGTGCAACAGAATGCTCTTCTCGCGGTTTCCACGCTTTTTCCTAGGGATAATATTCGCATATCATGATCAAGATCAAGAACTCCATTGCCAACGCTGTCCTGCTTCTTGAGGAATAAAAATTTTTTTTGAAATAATTATACGTTATATTATAACATTCGCGATTCGATGCGAAAATCTGTAATTTACACTTTATTAGATAACTGAAAAAATTCTGTCATTTATTTTGTGATAGAAAAATGCAATGCTATTCAAATAGTTATAATTATATATATTAATATCTAGCTAAAAAAAAAGTATTTAACTAATTTAATTAATGTCATCTTAATTTTCTATTAATTGATATTATTTTTTTATTGGAAATTAATTTTAAAAATAAAAAAATGATTATTAAAATTATGATATGTGTTAAAATTATATATTCATTATTATTTTCATTATTATTTAATTCAATCTTACTATGTTCATATGTACATTATTTATTCATGACTATGTTCAATTACATTGTTATGAATTTGAGGAACATTCCTAAAAAAATTGTTATAAGATTTAGGAATAAAATCCAATTTTTTTAATTCTTATTTTTTTCTGATGTTTTTCTTTCAGATTATCATATATGTTTTTTTTTTAATTTATATTTTTTTTTAAAATCTGTATAATTTTAAAATTAAAAATAGAAAATCTTAAAAAAGAGTTTCATTTCCCGAAATTATGGTTTTTTTAAAAAATCGATTCATAATTTTTTTTCTTATTAGATAGAAGAAAAAAAGTTATTTTAATAGATAAAAATTCATTTATACAGTTCTTGCTTTTCAGTATAAAAAAAAACAAAAAAATTTTTTTACTTATTTAATAATTTATTAATGTATATGATAAAAAGAATCTAAAGATATTATTGTTTAAAATAAATAATATTGTTTAAAATAAGTTAAAAAAAAGAGTTTGGAAATATTTTATATATAATAATTATAGTTTTTAATATAAGTCATATTCTTTATTTATTTGATGTGATCTAGCTAAAAAAAAAGTATTTAACTAATTTAATTAATATCATCTTAATTTTCTATTGATTGATATTATTTTTTTATTGGAAATTAATTTTAAAAATAAAAAAATGATTGTTATATTAATAATCTCTGAATTAATTTTCAATGAATAAAAATAATGATGAATAATAATTTTAAATTTGAATGAAAACGGAATTCAAATTCTAATTATAAGATGTAATATTACAAATTAATTATGTTAAAATTAATTCGAAATTAATTTTTTCAATTAATCCAGTTTCTCAAATGCAAATTAAAAATTTTTTTTCTAACTTTAATTCTATTCATTATAATTTCTTACATGACTTCAGTTCTTCGATTTAATCTCAAATATGTGATCAGGAAACACGTTGAGTGTCGAAATGTCATTAATCCTTTTGTCACTAGAAATTATCAATTCCTAAGGCAATGTACTCGATTACCTAATACTTTCGTAATGCTTCTTAAGAAGTATGGGATTACAACAAAAATCCATGTAAGTACACTTTACCGCCAGATAATTCTAATTCCGCAATGGACATTGATGAATCATTAACACACATGAATATCATTAACCAACCAATTATTTATGTGTATGCGATGATGTCAAACTCTTGAGTTATTAGCCAGTGCAATTTTTCTTTCTTTTTTTTCATATATTTTTCCCACATTTTTCTATCTTTTAATTCAATCTTTTATATAAACGAAAACATGAAAATATAATAATTACCTTTGATTCTCTACACAATTCTTCATTCCTTTTATAATTCACTTAATTCTCAACTGATATTTATATATATATGATATCAATACTATTATATTTTATATATATATGTAATATTATAGTATATATTTATAAATATACTATATAATAATATATTGTATATTAATTTGTAATTCAATTTAACGATATATAATAATTTTAAATTAATAATTCTTTGTTCTTTGAATAATCTTTGATTTTTCATTTTTCATAAAATCTAAAATAAAACTTATCTAAAATCGAAGATAAAGAAATTTAATTTTTGATTACAGAAATATTTACTTATTTTTATTATATTTTATTTTTTTATACTTTTGTCTTTTATAGTTATCTGAATGATGATTTTATTTTCATTATGTTATACATATTATTTTGATTATTAATTAAAATATGTATATTTGTATATTTTAAAGTTCCTAATCGAGAAACTTAAAAAAATTTCATATTCAATTTCAATTGTTTTTTTTTATGTTCAATCAAAATGAATTATTAATTTCACAAAACAATAAACAAAAAGTAAAAAAAATGTGTACAATTAATGTGTAAATAATAATTATTCTTTGAGTGCACTTATTTTACTTTAATTCAAATTATATTTGATATTTGAAATTTTTTTATTATTTGATTATTGTAATGTGTTAGGAAAAATATACTTCGCTAATACATGAAAAAATTAATTCCGTAAAAAAAAAATAAATATATAAATATAAAATGAAAAAAAAAGGTTAAAAAAATTTTAATATTAAATTTTTGCTAAAAAAGAATTTTAATGATTTTAATAAATTTTAAATAAATACACGATATATATATATGTATATACGATATACATAATTCTTTCGGAATTGAATAATATCGATATTAATTTTAAATACAATTCAAATCATGTTATATCGTGATTTTATATATTATAGAAAT
>NW_006263317.1:139821-142054 GCF_000469605.1 Apis dorsata | reverse complement strand
TTAATATAAATTTATATATTATTTAATAAAATTTTATATAATGATATTTTGAATATTATTTTAATATTATACTTAATGTTGTTTCTCTAATTTTTGTATTTAATTTTACAAATGATTAATTGCTTCAAAAAGATATTAATTGGATTTGCAATATATTATAATTATTATAATTATATTATAATATTATAATATTCGAAAATTACTGTGTAATTTCCTGATATTATTGTTTTTTCAGAATTTTTTTTTAAACTTAAAAAATTTATATTTTGATTCATTTTTTCCTTTTGATTTGAAATGATTTCATAATGTTTAAAACTTTTTTATTTATCACAATATTTTTAAAAAATTTCAGAATTAAAATAAAAAAATTAAAATAGAAAAACAAATATAAACCAATTAAATCAAAATTATGTACAGAATTTAAAATTATTTATTTCCAGCACATGAAAACATTTTTTAAAAAGTAAATTTATGTGCCGTCATAAAATCACTAATATAGATGATCACAAAATTGTATTTTATTATTATTTTATTGCAGTATTATATTTTATCTTCAAAACTTATACAATATACTATATCGTTGTGATTAAATTTTAATTATATGTAATAATTTTAATTATTCGCCAAATTTCTTCCATAATTCACAGACACTATAGTTGAATAAAATCCTGCATTAAAGCTCTTCTACATACAAAAACACAGAAATTAAAAAAGGACACTGTCATGGTATCAATGTATCTTGATGGAATTGACAAAAAGATAAGAGAAATAAGTTAAAAATATTTGAAAGGATTAGAGAAACTACGGTATCCGGAATGTTCGACAGAGAATGGTGCGGGTAGCCACGCGCGTCTCCCGCGTCGAAAGACCTTTGCCACGCGGATTCGGGCCGCGTAATAAAGTTTATTAATGGCCGACTTGCATGACAGAAGACTGTAGGGAGAAGCGAGGAAATGCACGCGGATAAACGTATACGAATCAGATGACGTCACCTGGCGAGGTCGAAGCGAATGCAGATGCATATACATAGGCGGCAAATACGTGAAGAACGGTGAACACACTTGAATACACTCAAACTGAAGGCGCACCAGCGCGATTCCTTCTGGATGGCGCGGGTCAAGGGAGGATCGACGTAAAAGTGAATGAATGTAACGGAGCGTGGGCGAACAGCAGCTCTCAACTATGGGCTTCATCCTTCTTTTGGATTGTTTCTTAAGATAAAGATCCTTTATTAATAGGAAGAAGATAGTAAAAATAAGTATCTAAGGCATAATTCGAAAAAGAAGAAAATTTGCATTATGAATGATCATGATGAAACTACCACTGGTGACTGTAGTTCCATCAGTATCAAGCATCGTCTAAACGCGATATGAGACTTGATTCATTCATAAAAAAACACGAGACTTTATCCCAATCAACATGAGTCTCAACTCAATTCATATGAGAATGAAGATATTCATTAATTTCCCGCGGTACCTCTAACTCTTATTTATTCGATAGAGTGGGAATAAGGAATTTAGGATGGATAGAACGAGCAAGAAATAGAAAAAGAAAACTAGGAAAAAGAAGAAAAAGAAAAAGAGAAGGAATGTTCTTCATCAAGAAGAAGGTGAAGAAGAAATCAGTAAAAGAAGAGAAGAAGAAGATGAATCTTACCCATTGGTTCTTAGCCTTTCTCTTGATCTATGTACCTATCCCTATTCGTGGCAAGCAACTTATGTCCAGACACTATAAACCGTATATTATAACTTGCTACACCGACTCGAATGTTTTAAGCTTGCGACAATCTTAGCATGGCGAGATAAACCCGCGTATATATATACCAAACTGCGTGTTTTTTTTTTTAGAATCTGCTTTTTCTACCTTTATGAATGATTGATTTTTCTGTTATTTTTTCTTCTGTTTTAATACGTCTCTATTTCCTTTTATTCTGTCAACTTTCTTCATTTTTTTATTTTTTTTATATTTATATATATATGATATAATGATATAAGTTTAAGAAATAATATGTAATGACTAATCGCGAGTTCAATTAATCCTTAACAAACCTAGAAGATTCCTAATTCAACTCTCTACTCTAGAAACCTATTTCAATTTTCTATATTATATAATTATATAATTATTAAAAAAAATTTTAATTAATTTTATATATAAATATATATCAATTATTAATTTTAATAATTATATATAATATATAGTATATATAATGTTTCATGTAAATCTTAATCACAGT
>NW_006263317.1:134123-139691 GCF_000469605.1 Apis dorsata | reverse complement strand
TAAATATTGATCCAGAATAGAAACATTATTTAAAGATTTATATATCCATTTTTCTAAATAAAATTATATATCAATTAGAATATTTATTTATTTTCTATAAAAAACTATTAAGGAACTAAATACATTACTAAGAAGATTAATTAATTTAAAAGATATTTTATTTTTAATTGTAATAAAATTGTAATACTTATTATATATAATATATAAATTATATATAAATTATATTAATTATATATTTATTATATGAAAGATAAACAAAATATGAATAATTATTTCGTATCGTTTTTTATCTTTCATGTGCAATTTATTATAAACTTAAAATTAAAATATTTTTTAAAAAATTAATTTTTAATATAAGAATATTAATATATTATTATAGAGAATAAAATAGATATTATTTTGCAATTATTAAAATTGATATTTATTATTATTTAAATAATATATACAAAACATATATTCTTTATAATATCTAATAATTTTTTAGTGATATCATTTAATAAATCAAAATATATCGAATTATTTAAATTTTTAAATCTAAATCATCTAGTTTTATAATAATTTTTGAATAATATTGAAAAATATCGAATTATTTAAATATATTATTTAAATTACTTTTAATGGGTATAATCAAATCTATCAACAAATGAACAATTATTATTTGTATTCAATTGCATAATTTTTTTAGCATGCATTTTTTTAGAATTTTTTGAAATTATGTTTTTCGCTAACTACTCAAAAGTTAATATTATATATAATTATTTATTAAAAAATGTTTTTTTATTATAAAAAGTTATATATAAATACTTAATGTTAAGTATGAAAATGAAATAAATGAAATTTAATGAGTTTTGAAAATTAATATGGATAGACATTAATGAAACATTATCATATTTGAATTGGAATGTAATAAAAAATAAATAATTAAAAAAATTGATGAATTATTATATTATTATAAAAATATTTTTGAAATATGATTCTTATAATAAAATATGAATATCAAAAATATTGTAGATAAGATAAAAGATATTATTTGATAATTAAGAAATTATTAGATATTTTACATAAATATTAGATATTTTAATAATATATGCAATAAATATATAACATATTAATAAATTATAATAAAAAATTATAAATTTATTTATTTTATTAATTATAAATTTCATAATCAATTAAAACTATAATAAATTTATCAATTTATATGTATTTACAACTTGCTTTTTACAAGTTTCAATAAAATTAATTATTTATAATGAAAAAAAAAGACATTCATAATTATCATATAGCATAAAAAAATGCTCTTATCTATCAATTTCCTTCAATATTTCAACATTCATCTTAATTAATCCATCGTGTTAAGAATAGCAATTTTTTTTGAAAGCATTCCGTTCTTTCGTTTTTTACTTTGTTCGATTCTAAATCAATAAAAAAATATGAAAATTTGGCTTTTTAAGTAGCAGTATAGATGTTAATTTATGTTCGTCGCGTTTTCTCCAATTTCTGTGCGAAAACCAAACCGCGCTTTACACATACGCACTCATTCACTTACGCGTTTAAGCTTTGCACTTTATATAATACAACTTTATATCTACTTTTGTGTTAACAATTTGCATAAATACAATAATTCGAATACAAAGTAATATGTCCATTTTTCTCATGCGATATTATTGTTGCGTAACGATCTGACAAAAGATACAACGAAAAGATTGCAGGTTTTTTCGTTGACTGAATTTCTCTTTCTTATTTTTTAATCGTTTCTGACCAATCTTGCGATTTATATTATTGATCCTGTTAAATTAAATTCAATTTTAATTTGTGTTAATATATAATATATAATGTTATGTCTTATCCAATTTTTATAAAAATGAATATAAAACAAAATATTAGAGCAAAATTTTTGTTTCATTAAAAATTTATTTATAATTTCTAACAAACAAAATTTTTATAATTATTTTATAATTATTTATTTTTATAATTATTAATTAAACTATTAAAATATATATAAATTTTTATGTATCACAAATTATTTCAAAAGTATTATTTCTATTGATTATATAAATTTTTCTTCAATAATCTACAATAATATATATAATTTTTATTTTCAGAAATTAATTTTCCTTATTATAAGAATAATATTATATGAAGAATAAATTTGAATTAGATTCAAAATAAATTAAAAAGAATTCATTCTTTAATTTATTCGTGCAAAAATTATTAATCATTGAAAATAAATATTTTATATATTTATTTTAACATACAAATCGATAAATATAAATTTTAAAAATATTATAATTGATAACATAATAAAAATGAGAATGAAGAAATTAAAAAATATGTTTCAAAAAAATAAGATCTAGAAAGATCTATTATATGTTTAATTATATTACATATTAAAAATAAAATTCAATATTTATCATATATCTTTGTAATTGATTAAAATCTATTTGTAAAATCAGAAAAAGAATAATAGATTCTATATCTTAAACATTTTATACAGCCTGTATCAATTTTTTAAATTACATTATTTTTTTCACAATGTTTTCCATAATGTTTCATAATATTTTTTCATAATATCCATAATATGATAAGATGAATTTAATAATATCATGATCTCATAATATATATATTGAAAATAATTGTTTATTTTTTCATTGTTATGAATAAAATATAATTCGATATAATATTGCTTGAAATAAATAAGTAAGTTGCTTAAATAAGTTGCATATAATTATTTTATATAAAATTTTGTTTTTATTTCTATTAAAAATTAAAAAAATTAAAAAAAAACAAAAAAAAATATTAATGAACTAAAAATCATATTTTGGAAGAAAAGAAAATAAAAAATTTTTTCAGAATTTTTATTGATTTTAATAATGCAATTTATTAGTAGATTTTCGTAAGATATACAAAGATTTTTACGATTAAATATACAATAAATAAAATTTTAAATTTGATTTTCTTAAAATAAAAAATCTTGTATGAAAAAATTTTATTTTATATTTTCGTTTTATTTTTTTCTTAGATAAAATGTATTCTATAATATAATCGAATGTATAAACTGTAAATCATAATTTTGGTGTATATTAAATTGTTATAATTAAAATTAAATATTGTTATAATTAAAATTATTATAAATATTGTTTTAAATTTCTCAATTCATTAATATGATTAAAAAATCATATGTGTTTCAGAGAAAAAAACTTTGTATTTCGAAGCAATAACTTTGAATTTATTTCTATTATTAACAAAAGTAAAATTTGAAATATAATCATTCGTTACAAAATTCAATAAATATTTAATTTACACTAACATTTACTATTCTTATATGTTTTTCTTTTTAATAAGAATAATAAATTCATGTATCTTTTTAAGTTCCTCAATTTTCTAAATCTGTTTATATGATAATTCTTAAATTCACATGTTCATATACATAGAATGATATCAAATTTTTATTATGGTTCCAATTAATTTTCCTTATCGTTAGAAATATTCAGTTTATATAATATTTTCTGCCATTTGCTAAGAAATACATAATAAATTAATTGGCTAAATAAATGGCTTAATTATTTATAAATTTCGAGATGCCATGCCATCGATGAATGTAAAAATTGTTTTTGTACTTGCTGACTTTCTAAAAAAAAGTTTTAGATTTAAATTTTAGAGAAGATATATTAAGATAAGATTAAGCATTATCATAAAGTACGTAATTAATAATCCATCAAATATTTATTAAGTTATCAATATTGATTCATCGGATTTTTATATCTTCGATTCGATATCTTGATTGATTATCTTAATTAATAATTGTTTATTTTATAATATATTTTATAAAAAACATTTTCAAATATAATTTAATTATTTTTAATTAATAAAAATTCTATATAATTGAATTATATAGTTTCTATGTAATTGAAATAAAATAATTATATTTTAATTTTATATTTTTTTATTTTTTATCTAATGAAATTCGTTAAACTAAAAATTATGAAAAGAATATATTATAATAATAAATTATGATTTCAATTTCTTTGTAAATTATCAAATAAATATCTGAAATATAAGATTACTAAAAAAATATAGATATAACATATATAATATTAGAAATTATACAAATTCTTTAAATATAATTATTTAATGAATATTTTAGAAATATTTTAGAAGTATTTAAATAATTTTAAATTAAATCATTTTAAAAACCAATTATAGTAAAAAACTATTATAGTAAAAATCAGACTATTTATATTAATAATCCAACATTTATGTTTATTTCATTTATTTCTCCATCAAAATACATAAAAGTCGACTTTTCTCTCGTACAAAAGTATCTATTCGTTATTATATAAATCACAATGATTAATGATTTCGATGTTTTCAAAATGTCGTGTATATATTGTTATGTATTTTAAACTATTATAATATTTTGAAAAAAGGAATTACTAACAAAAATGAAGAATGAGAAGAAGAGATATGACTGATATAATTAATTATTCTGATTTGTAGTAAAGGTCTGATTTGTAGTAAAGGATAAATAACATTGCAGTGAAAATTAAGGAGATAATGAGAGAGGAAAACAGACTCCATGATTAAGATTGAATAGGAAATAATATTCCTAATTTAATGAATATATGCTTTTCCATTATATATCTTTTTTTCTCTATGATCATTATTTTTAAATATAATTATAAACTATATATAATTATCTATATTGGTAAAAATATATCGAAATTATATCGAACAAATTGAAATAAAATTAAAGTAAAATTCTGAATTTATATTTATGATTTTATATTATATGATTTTATGAATTTATATTTATAATATTTATGATTTAAATTACAATAATTTACATTGATAAAAATAAAAAATTTAACTTTTATATTTTGAAGTCTGATAATAATAAATATAAATAAGAATAAATGTAAGGAAAATTTCACTTTAAAATAAAAATCCTATTTGTTATTTCAATTATTGTTAATAACATATTGAATAATATTTTAATGAATATATTTTAATAATTGTGATATGTGTTATTTAATAATGTAAATATGAGATACATGAGATTCAAAAAACATAAATACATATCAGAATTAAATTTTAAAAAATATGATATAAATAACATTATAAAATAATAAAATTAATTTTAATGCTCGTATATTTTTCTAGAAAAATAATAGTTTGTTTTTCTTATCAATTTTTAAACAGAAATTCCAAGATTACATTAAATAAACCATAATTTATATTTGCTTTTACGCATCCTTTTACCTCGAAAATATTTAGAAATGTCACTTTGAGAATATTCACTTATATGATATAGATTTCTAATTTAAAATGATTTTTATTAGTTTATCAATGTAAACTTCTCGCATATAATATTCCATAATCTATTTCTATTATATATATATATACAATTGATTATACATAATTATAAATAATTCTGCGTAATAACTCGATAATTAAATTTATTCTCAAATATAAAAGACACAAATAGAAATTATAAAATGATTATAATTTCTGAATAGCAAATAAACTATACTTAATATTTTACGCAAATAATTCAACATTCGTCGA
>NW_006263317.1:132118-134010 GCF_000469605.1 Apis dorsata | reverse complement strand
AAAAAAAAAAAGATTTTTAATCTAGCAAAATCATTTTTTTGTCTATACTTTTTAGATATATTTTTATTTATTAAAAAAAAATATTGAAATATAATTTTATAAGATTTAACAAATATGTTAATGATTTTAAGAAATTGCTTTTTTTTTAAAATTTATTCAAACGAATGACGTCAGTCACAATCTAAACATGCCCGACTTTAATTAATAACTATGTCTTTTTTAATCAAATAATTTATGATACTAAATTTTGCATTTTAAGAAATAAACTTAACTTAATAAATAAACTCAATGAGAATTCATTTATATATTCGCAATATAAATATATATATATATATATATATTCGATACATGATTTGATAGTATCATATAAGCAATAGTATTATTAATAATCATTAATGATATTACTATAAAATATTTATAAAAATATTCTTAAAAAAATTTTTTCAGCAAAAATATGTATATTTGTATATTTTGTATATATGTATATATGTATATTATATATATGTATATTTTCATAAAAATTATCTCGTAAAATAATATATATATATAATATATATATATCTCGTAATATATATATTACATTATTCTTATATATATTATTATTAAATCAATATATTATTATTTAATATTATTACTACTAAAATATTAAAAATTTATAAATAGTTTTTAAAAAGTTAATAGTTATTTGTACTTAAAATATCTAATTATATAATTATTATAATCTATTATAATTTATTATAATTATCTATCTATTTATCTATTATAATTATATATACATATACTTATGAATATGCATATTTAAATATTTCTACAGATTGAATATATCCTAATATAAAACAAACAATTGTTTCTTCTAAAGAAATATTTCTAAAATATAATTTATATTTTATTTATTTATTATTTATTATTTTATTTATATTTCTAAAATATTTCTAAAGAAATATTTCTCATTTTTAATCAGCATTTTAAACAATTTAAACCTTGATACTTATGACGTAACGTCGAACGCTGTTACATTATCTATTGTTTTATATGCGCATACTTGAAGCTAAAAGTCCATAAAAAGAAACCGACTCGATCTTCCGGAACGCAAAAAAATGAGATCGTAACACACAATAAATATTCATAAAGGTGCACTTAAAAACAAGAATAGGATATGAAAAAAGAAAGAAAGAGAAAATCATAGCGGAATTCAATTAAGGTACCAGGAAGAAGGAGATTTCTCTTAGCAGAAAGTTAACGCGAATCTAGTATACACGTGTAAACGACGTCCTCTTCGTATGTATTTAGATCGTGCCAAGTCTAACCTAGGCCCCCAGTCTAGATTTATTATTCTAAGGGACGTAGGCAGATCGCCCACTACTACCACCAGACTCCTTCCCACGCATCCCTCATTCGCCGATACCTACTTAGTCCCATCGAAGATTGCCTTGTTTTCTACTTCACTATTAGAAATCAACCCATTCTAATATTAATCCTTTGTGATTCTGAAGAGACTGAATGTTCTATTTATTATATTTCATTTATTTTTAAAATATATAACATATATAATTCTTATATCTAATATTTTTTTTTTTTAGTTTAATACAAATAATGTTTTATCAGAAAGAATATGATTATTTTCTTCTCTATATTTATTATTAATTTAAAAATACATTTTCATATCTGTAGAAATTGAATATTCTCAAATAAAATATTGTTCATTTACAAAAAAACAAATGAGAATCAAATGTAATAAAAGATTTTAATATATATATATTTTTAATATATATATATATATATTTTAATATATATATTTATTATATATATATGTAAAATAGTTAACAATATAAAAAGATTGAAAATTTCATAATCAAAATAACTAAGTATTAAAAAAAGTTTGTTAAAAATAT
>NW_006263317.1:129456-131623 GCF_000469605.1 Apis dorsata | reverse complement strand
TTTATAAAAAAATTTTTAATACATAGAAAATAAATTTTTTTTTTAATTTTACATGAAAAGAAGTAATTTGAATTAAAATAAATAATTTTCTATTTATATATAATAGTTTTTTTATAAATAATTTTAATAAAATAAGAATAAAGTAAGATAATGGATAAATATATTTTTTCAAATATATTGAAAATATTATTCTTCATTAGTTAATATGATTGTTCAAAGCGAATTTTAATAAATTGTTAATATTATATTTTAATATATCAATTGTTAATATTATATTATATTATATTTTATTTTATTTAAACAGTTGATATTGAGCTATTATTTTTCTTTTCTTTTAATAAATCGTTTATATTAATTATTATAATAGAATACAACGAAATAAGGAAAAAAATCCTATAGCTTAGAAATAATATTGTTATAAATCATATATTTATTAATTGAATATATGTCATTATATTCATAAATATAGCCAATTTATAAACAGTTTTTGCAAAATTACATTATTATAATAAATATAAATCGCTTAATATAAAATGTCGAACGTATGAATTTTGAATCGTAAAGCATTGAAATTTATTATTTAAAAATTGCTATATTGATATTAATATTTATATATTAATATTGAGTTTCTATTAATTCTGTTTATATTAATATTAGATTATTTTTTACAAAAAGTTTTGTAATTATTATAGTACTCTTTTAAAAATTACCAATGTTTATTTATTTCATTTTATGTTTACTCATTTTATATTTACTCACTGATTAAAAAATCGTAAGAGAAATACGTGTATAAATAATATTGTAGAGATTTAAATTAAAACTATGTATAAATATAAATTATTGATACCATTTCCGTTTTGTCACATTTAATTCATTTAATATATTATCAATTATAATATATTATTGAAAAGGAAATTTAATAACATGATAAAGTTATAAAAAATTAAAAATAATTTCTTAATTGATTTTATATTATAGTATCAAATTAGAGATTAACTACTAATTACATTTGTTTTGTTCAAATAAATGTCCTTAGAATATTTATAGTGTAATATATGTAGTATATATATAATAAATATTTATATATATAGTATATATATACAATATATATATTATATAAATATTATATAAATATTTTATGATTTATAAAAATTAACTGAATGTATACATATATATATTTTCAATTTTCAATATAATAGTCCAATAATATTCAATAATAGATGGTTTGTTCAGTTTAAATATTTTGTTGTACAATACAAAAAATTTTTATCTATGATTTTATTTTTAGGAAGAATATAATATAACTTAATTATTTTTTGAATAGAGGATATTTCATGCGTTAGAGAATATTTTAAAATCATCAAAATATTCTTTTGAATTTTCTTATGTCGATATAATAATTGAGACCAATTCAATTAATTATTATCAAAATTATTTAATCAAATTTGCCTATAAAATACCTATGAAATAATTTTTTTTATCTTAGAAGACATATATTGGTCATTTGCAACAATGCAAAGTTGCAAAATATTGCAATGCTATTACCGTTAAATTACCGTTTATTTTGCACATTTTATTGTCTATGAATTTATTTTAGCATTTATTATAGCAATTTGTTCATATTTTCCGATAGAATTGGCATTTTTTTATATTTCTTGATTAAATAATGTTTTTAAGAAATTTTCAGAGAAAAAAATACAATTAATTAAAAGATAGAGTTGATAAAATAAATCTTAACTTATGCATGAATTTGATTAAAGTTCATTTAAGGCATTTTTTATTCTTCGAATATAATATTAGATATCTATCATTTGCAACTGAAATTGTTTGATAATTATTTGATGATACATTTTTTAATAAATTAATTAATATACCTCGTATAAAATATTTATAGTATTCTCCAATAAATTTCTATAGATAAACTACAGAAATCGATTAAAGTAATATATATGTAGGGATAAAAGCATATATAGAAATCGATTATATTATTTTAAAAAATTCCGCATGTTAATTATTTGCCATTTAACTGATCACAATCAATGTTGATAGCAAACAACATATATATTATTATTAATATATTATTATTAATATATAACATATATATTATTATTAAATTTAGATTTCCATTTTATATACAAATTTTAAATAGCCTTAATAATTATTGAAT
>NW_006263317.1:118378-129118 GCF_000469605.1 Apis dorsata | reverse complement strand
AAAAAAAAAAAAAAAAATACAACTAATCTTGAAATATTTTCAATACATTTGTTCATACAAAAAATATTTATATTACATTATGCTTTTTCTTATATTAAACAAATGCGTATATAAAATTTTTTCATATTCTCACAAATAATAGAAATATTCAAGATAAACAAAGTTATTGGATCATTCTATATTTATTATTATTATTATTATTTATTATTATTATTATTTATTATTATTTATTATTATATATATTTATTATTTAAAGAAAAACTAAATTACATATTTGAAAATTTAAATATTTGAATATATTAATATACGGAGAATGCTCTATAATTTATAGTAGAAACATATTCGAGATTTTATAACGAAAAAAAACAAAAATATATATTGCATAAATGTTTTTGAATAAAAAAAATTTTTCAAATACAATTGAAATTAATTTATTCTCTATAGCATATAAATAAATTATTAATAAAAAATTTTATTTAGATTATTTTAAATAAATAAAAAAATATGAATGAAATAAATAAGAAAATATACTTTTTCATTTAAAAATTAATTTTTAATGAAATCAAATTAAATGATGTTGAAAATTCATCGATTATAACGATATCTTGATTTTATGAGAATTTAAACAATAAAATTTTATTCTATTTTTTTTGCTTATTTTCAGATATAGGAATAATCTATGATGATAATTTATTCATATATAAATTAACTAAATTAAAAACAAAAATTAACTAATTTCACTTGTATTTGAAAAACTTTGAAATTTAATTTACTCAAAAATAAAAAAAATCTGAAAATTTATTTCAAAATTCTATATTTTTGTTTTATTTGGAGCTAAAGAACTTCCTGACTTATTTGTACTATGAATTATATATATTCTGTATAATATATATCTACATTTCAATACAACCATAATTATTTCATAGTTAAAGTCATTATTCTAATTAAAATTTTTTATAACTTTAAAAAATTGACTTATCTTTCAAATTTATATCAATATTTTAGATATAAAAAAAAGTGTGTATAAATAAATATAATAGTATAATATATAATCGATCGAAAAAGCAGTAATTCAGCAGGTTAACCCACACGATCAACTGATCGCGTCATCTTCTATTCTCGATGACGTCAGACGACAATCTCTACAGGAGGTTAAGAACCTCAAAATCAATTTCGAAACACCTACACCTGAAAACGAAATATTAAAATTTGATTTGATCCCACGTTTCTTCAAAATTAAACTATGCCCATATCAATAAGAAGCCATTAAAAAAAAAATGTATTATTAAAATGTAAAACAAATAGATAAATCTTAGAAATAAATTCTTAATGTAAAAAAATTAAAGTTAAAGTATAAAATTTAAAGTTAATATTTGAAAAAGTCTTACAAGTAAATTTTTTAAATATAACAAAGAAATTTTCTTATTTTTACTATTATACTATTATACTTAAGATTATTTTCTATATATTTATAATTTGATAATAATAAAAGGTGAATAAAATTTGAAAATAAAAATTAAAATTGGATGAATATAGTTTTTAAAAAAATGTTGAAGTTTCAAAAAAATGAAATTGCTGAAGTGATAAAATACGATAGTAATTTAAAGCAATTATTTCTGCATAATGTTACAACATAGTAGCAGTGTTGGAGAAATAATTTCTAACTATCATGCTGCTAGGTATGATCCATCATCATACATAATTATAATCATTACTTGTCACCCTACAGATTCAACCTTATCATCTTTTAATTCCTCGGCATTAATGAACCACATCACCTCTTTTTATACTTCTACTCGATCATTTTCCAAAATTAATAAAATATTATTTTTATAAAACGAATAACCAGAATAATTCATATTAACCATAATTAAACTATTGAAATAAAAATACATTCAAGTAACAATAATAAAATAATTTCTCTTTTATCTAATAACATTATATTTATATATGATCTTATTATTAATTTTATTAATTATTTCTTTATTATTTTAATTCAAAATTTATTTTATAAGGAATATTATTAAATTAAATTGAATTTATAATGAAATTTCTCATTTTTTTTCAGATAAATTCAAATTTCTTTTTACTTTAAATTTTTATTTTAAATTTCAAAAAAGAAAAGAAATGTACAACATTATATACAAACAGAATAGAATATAGATTATAAAGGATTGAATAAATGTTCCTATAAAAGTTTAGTATAACGAATATATTATAAATATAAATATTTTTAAATAATTTTTGAGTAAGTCAAGTAGTAAAGAAAATTTAAAAATCAAAATAATTTTTTTAAATGATACTTTATATTATATTTATATAAATATATTATATTTTTTTATTCATAACATTATAATAAGTGTTAAATGAATTTAACGAATTCTATTTGCTATATCATATCATTTTGTCTAGTAAAAATATAAATTAGTGAAGTCGAAGTCATATAAATATATCGTTATATGTAGACAGTATCTGAACTTCTTGTCGCAATCACTTTAAATTGTTTATGTATAACTGTATATTTCTTGTGCCAGATTTTACATTTTATATAATTACTAATACTTATTATTGAAAGATTAATGATACTATTATAAACATAAATTAAAAATTATTTCAGATGATATTACCAATGAATTTTAATTTTCACTTTTAACTATTGAACTATTGAACTTCTAATAACAAAAATTTAATAATAATAATTAGTTTTTTATTTACTTTACATTTCAATTATTATTAGAATATAGTTTTTGCATTCACAATTTTTTTAAAAATTTTTTTAAAAATTGTTTATCTATATTTTTCCATGTTTTCTTTGATATTTTTTTTTTTGGATACAATTATAATTTTTGAATGTATTGATTTTCTTATTGAAAAATTAACTAGTGTTTAAAAAATTATTTCTTGCAAACAATTTTACAAGAAAAAATCATAGAATAAATTTAGATTTAGATTCTTGGAAGTCATGTAACTGTTAAAAATTTAATTCATTTATTGCGAAAAATAACATTTTAAATTAAAAAAATAAAATTCAATATTAATATCATCTAAATTTTTTATATTTTTATTGATATCTTTTTTATAATAAATTGGATAAAATTTAAATCTGATAAAAGAAGATAGTACAGTCATGATTTAAAGTTCATGTTAAGGAGTTCATGTTAAATTCATGTTATATGCATTCTATTAATTACAGATTTTATTAATTTATAGTTTTATTATATATGAAATGATATCATATATTTAACATATATTTATTATATATTTAATATATATTTCATATATGTTATTATCGTTTTAATCACTAAAATATTAGAAAAATATAAGATGTCATTTAAAAAAATTATTTAATTTTTAAATCTCTCCTAGTTTATCTACATAAAAATTTATTTATATCATATGATATGCTCCTTTATACTAAATAATTTTTAAAGAAATATTTTTTTGATAAATTTAATATATCTTAGATATTCTATTATTTGCATTTAAATATAAATTTGTACAAAACATGTCAAATATTATATGTATTATAAATAGAACTCAAATATCAGTCATAATGAAAATATATAATATTATTTGCTATATAATTATAACAATATAATTTTATTTAATTTCAAAAATTTTATTAAAAAAAAACATAAATTATAAAAAAGAAACAAAATTGTTAAAATGTTGCGTGTAAATGCCGCATTCAAATTACTTACATTTTTAACAAACATATCAAATTACGTAATAATAATCACACAGAGCTGATGTCCCAATCAAATTTTCCATGATCTATTCGACAAACTTTCCCAGATTAATTAATTTCATAATCATAAAATTCACAAATTTTAAGAAATATATATTATATTCCCCAAAAAATATCCAAACATCAATATCAAAAGAAATCAGATAGTAGAACTATGAACAACACAATAAGAACAACGCATCGAATTTGACTTATCGAGCAAAATCATGTGGCACTCTATTCTGGGGATATAAATACTACGTTATAAACCGAATGACCATAATAAAAATTCATTACAAGCGCAAAGAACTCGTACAAGCAAATAATTTACGCCTACGGCGATGCTTGTCCCAATGGCCGTCTCTCCTGTAATTAGCGCGTGTGACGGAACGATCCATCATCATTGATAATTATGACGATTATGTATGATCAGTGCATCGCGTGCGTTAATACGATCTGCCGTCATCTGATTTGTGCTATGTCCAATTTAATTGTGCTACGAAATATCGATTAACGATCGCAATAACTGGGCATCATGACACCATCTTAAATCAACGACGAATATACTATCGTCCAAGGTAACTATTGATAATAGAACATGTTCTTTTATCTCTATTTTATTAATTTTTTATTTTTATTAATTTTCTCTAATTTTTCTTCAATCAGCAGTGCATCAGGTCAACTAGATTACATCACCGTGTGGCACCAATTTTATATATGTTATTATTTTAAAGATTTATTAGCGATTTATTTATATAATTTATTATTCGTTAAACATATCGATAAATATTTTTTTATTTGTGAGATTTTATACTATACATATTGAGATTTTTGAGATCATATTGTACATCTATATTTATATTTTTTATTGTAATAGGGATCAATTTTATCTAAAAATCGAGGGATTATTTTATCTAAAAATCGAGAACGAGTAAAGCATTGCTATTTTATTATTATTATCATTATTTATTATTATTTATCATTAAATAATAATTACTGTTATCTATGATGATATATTATATCTGCGATAAACGTTAATAGCCGACATTTATGACCGCTTTTATTTTTTCCATCTTCTTTTTCCATCATTTTTCAATCTTTTTTTTATTTTCTTTTTTTTACTCTCATTTTATTTATTTTTTATTTATTTTCTTTTTCTATTTAATAATTTCCAAAATATTTAAATGCTTCATTAATTAATTTACATTATTAGCTCAATGCAAATATTGGAATTTAATGAAAGTGAATTATTCATTATTTCATATAGTTTTTCTCATATTCTTTACTATCGTATATTTGATTAAGCTTCAAAAAACAGAATGTAAAAATATATTGTTGATTTGCTATTAAAAATGAAATATAATTTAAATGTAATATTTAATATTGTAGAAAATATATCATTTTATTTATTAATTGAAGATCTTTTTTAATTATATTATTGTGTTGTATATATAAAAATTTTTTTATATATAAATGAAAATGTATATAATTTATTATTCAAGATATTTTATTTTCTTTTTGCTATTTTAATTTTTTATATTATATAATATTTTTAAATAAGTATTTTTTACATATATTTATTATAATATGATATATCATAACGAAAATTAATCTATTACGGAATTAAAAAATATAAAATATAATTATTAAATATCAAAATATGTACTTTCAAAAATTAAATACATTACGAAATCTTTAAAAGAAATTACATGATTGGATATTATCTATTTAATGATTATTGATGATATTTATATATCTTGAAATATAAAATTTAAAAATAAAATATATTTTTATATAAAAATAACATAATTGAATGCTTTAATAATCGAAACTATTTATAATAAATTTATAATATTTTTTATTTGAAATCAAAGTATTCTTGTTATAGAAATGGTACATTTACGTATGTGATTTGGAATATTATTTGTATTGGAATATTATTTGTATATATTAGTATTGATCATTGCTAGAAATTTTTTATAAAGAATTAATTGCAATCGATTAGCGATTTATAGAGGCGATTTATCAATTAAAGAAATTTGCATAGACATTTTAATTAGCATTGCTATGTTATTAAAAAATTAAAGTTGCCTTTCCTTTAACGCTATTTTCCCTTTATTTTGCTCCGACTGATGCCATTTATCTGCTTGGTATATCATTCGTGTATATAAGCTAATATGTAAAGTCAGTTTTATTTTAAACTTTTCGTGTTCAAATTTTTTTTTTAGTATATGCATTATAGCAAAAAACTTACGACAGAAAATAGTAAATCTAACTTGGATATAAATTAATAATAATTAATAATAAGATATATTTAAATATTATAAATAATTTAATAAATGATTTGATAAAATAAATGATTTGCAACTACTGAATTATATTCCTTTTTCATTTATTTTAATTTACAATTTTATAAGTATTATTAATTTAATTTCTGTTAAATTCTTATAATACTTAAATAACTGTATTAAATAATTATTAAATAAACTATATTAATAATTAACTTATAATTTATATAGTAAACTGTGACAATAAATATATCAAAATAATTTTTTTGATTATTAAAGTAATATCTATAAATAATATATGTATTTTTATTTTCATTGATTAAAGTTTTATTGATTAATAAAGAAATAATTTTATATTATAAGAAATTATATTATAAGAATTATAAGTCTATGATATTATTAACTACGTAATTAAAGTATATTTATAATTTTTTCTTTTTTTTAATTAACAAAGTAAATATATAAAAAATATATATATATAAAAATATATAAAAAAATAAAAATTTTTCAGATTTCTATCATTTATAAACAATTCTTGATCAATCTACGAATAACAAAATAAATAATAGAAGTAATTCTATTCTATAATAATGATAAAAATTTATCGAAAAGATTATTCATTATTTATTTTGATGATTTTTGAATATATACATATATTGCCAAAATCCTGAATAACTTTTTCTTTATATAAAAATGAAATATTTGCAAAAAAAGATTGTTACATTATTATAGAATTTTACTTATATGTTTGTAACAATATTTCTATCAGTATTTGAGAGTTACTAATCAACTATTTATATAAACATAGCATTCAAAATGTATAACAGATGAGCTCATATCATCACACTTAATATCGATCTACATACATTGGTATATACATAAAATATAATAGAATATTTTACATATATGAAGAAAAATGAAATATAAAATAACCTCTAGGCGTTTAATGAATTAAAAATTACAATAATTTTATTAATTAATTTATTTCAAAATTTGAAACTATAATATTTTAATTACTTAAAAATTATATTTATCACAAAATAATATTATTAATTATTAATATATAAGTTTTATATATTATTATTAGTATAATAATTACACTGATATATGACAAAATTTATTTTATAATTTATATTATAAATTTATATTATAATATCATATATATAGATTATTAAATTATTAAAAACATTAAAAATTATCTTACAATTATATCATTGTTATATTACAATATGTTTATATTATATTATAATATATATATATTAATAATTAATATATTAATTGTTATATTAATATATATAATATAATATAATATATGTAATATATTAATTGTTATATATTATAATATTATAATATATTATGTTACAATATTATAATATAATATAAATAATTATAAATATTATATATCAATGATATGCACAAATAAATAAAATAAGAAATATAATCTATATCAAATATGTAGAATCCTAGAAAAATTAAATTATTTGATTTACTTCAAAAATTATTATTAATTAAATTAAATATCTTATTTTTTCTTTATGCTCTTTTTATTATTTGCTCCATAATGAACGAATTTTGATCGAAATATTTAATAATAAAATGACGTGATTTTATTAAAGAGAACTGACTAGCAAACGGTAGTTACTATATTTACTATACTATTAAAAAAAAGAAAAAAGAAATATAATAGCATGCAGCGCGTGTAGGATGTATTTCTTTTCCTTCTTGTGTAACGGTAGATATTTGCCCAATTGATCCGTCTTTCGATAACTATTTTTGCGACTCTAAAAATCGATCGAGTCGAGCAATGTTTTCTCGGCTTTTTTATCGTTTATTTAATATACGAATTATCCACATGTTCTTGTATCATTATCTCGATCCGGAATTTGCCGCAGCTGCGAGCTGAAAGATTATGACTGATTACATTGTCCGAATTATTGCTTTCAAATCATTCGCTCTTAAAATGTTGTGTAATTTTATGTACACAGCAGAGAATTAATGTGCAAAATCATAAATTAATATAGAAATATTTATATGGTATAATGTATATATTTTTTAAATATAAAACTGCACATATATGTTATATATATATATGTTATATAATGAAACAAATTACAATAAATATTGGATAACTAAAAAAGATTAGAAATTAATTATAAAAGATTTCAGACCAAAACTGTATAATTATTCAACATAGATATTATTTTTATTGCTAATATAGCTCGACTTTGGAATTTAATCATAAAATTGATCTTTTTAATTTATATGTAATTTATATTAATAACAAGATTATAATAATTAGATGAATCACAATAAAATCTTATAATAATATAATCTTATATATATTTTATATAAAGTTATGTATCACATCATAATTAGATATTGACATTATAAAAATTATATATTTTAATGTTTTATCATATATCCTATGAATTTTATATTTATATTTAATTTTTTTTAATCGGATTATTAGTTACTTTATTTAACATAAACAAAATTTGTATATACAATACGTATACAATTATTTAAAAAATTATTAATTTATTATTATAATATAATATATGATATAATATAATATAATATAATAAATTATATCAAAAGAATATTTTTATAATATATAATTATATATGAAAAGAATTATATCTCTAATTGATAAATCTTAAATTTGATAAAATCATTTATCTATACTTATTATAATTCTATTAATTTTAATGATTTTAAAATTCTATCAAATAAATATTATCAAATATTTTCCAAAAAAATTTTTAATAAATATTAAATCTAACAATAAATCTCTTCATATTTTCTATACAAAAAAAAAATAGTTAAAAAATCAATTTCCAATTATCATGAAAACAAAATTGTATGAAATGCCTGGAACATTAAATCAGAACCAATCTTCATTCTGGTTTTTATTTACATCTCTCCATCCATTCTAGTCAATCGTGTTAATTCGAAATTTCAATATAATATTAAATCATGCTGACCAACATAAGTTTTGCGAATACAATACAAGATAGCAATCACCTTACAACATAACAAGCATCAACTTACAAAAAATCGAAAGACAAATTCGATAAAAGATAATATTTCCGACTGTGCGGAGCTAATACTCTGGTAATCTCGTCATTTTTCTTTTATCCATAATGAGAATTCTTCGAATTAAAAAATAACAAGAACACTGGATACAATGCTTTTAAGAAGACCAGTCGCATCTCATATCAACTCTACTGAGTTTCATCCATTATGGAAAAAAGAGAATTTTGGGCAATTAACCGCATCTCTGAATTAATCTTTCTTCCATTTTCTGACTGCATATTTTGTCTCTGCTATCGCAGTTTACCATCTAATGGTTCGTGATAGAACAAAAAGAAGGGATTGTATCTCTTTCTCCGACTTATGTTTGGCCAATCGAGAAGATTCTCTTCCGAGCGAAATGTTAAGAAGGAAGAGGTTAATTCTCAGCATTTACCCAACCAACAATCTGATCCAACTATTCATTAGACAGCAGTACAGATGTAGTATCTTCATCTTTTTTTTGTTCTTCTTCTTCTCCTATTTCTCTTTTTTTTTAATTCCTTTAAATATTCTTCGTTCATTTAATAATTCAAAACAGAAAAAGTTGAGATATTCAAAAAAAGAAAATATCGAAAATAAAAAGTAGAAGAAAGAAATGTTATGCAATTTGGTTTATAAATTACTTACCATTCTGAACAGTGAAATCTGACTGAGCGAAGTTGGAACATTCTAGCGAATATTGGGAGACATGGAATTCGCTCCTTGACATTTTATAAATTAATTAGCGAATTCGAATGATTCAGATTAGTAATATATCGAAATAATATCACTCTTAAGTCAAGATTAATGCTGTTGAGGCATCGAAACTCGAAAATTCTCTCTAAATATTTTAACAAGATCGATGTTTAACATTCAAGGTCTTAAATAATATGTATCTTCTTAGAAAATTACGAAGAATTACGAAAATAATGTTAATGATATTTCTAGTCTCTGACTTTTATCTTTACTATTTCTTGATTGAATTAAATTGACGAATTAGTATATTTTGATTATACGATATGTTGAAATATTTTATTGGATAATTTTACTGAAATATTTAACGTTATATTATATGCATTATATTATATGCACTAAATATATCTTTGATAATTAGTCAGAATTCTTGCAGCTATTAATAGAATCTTTTATTAATATCTTAAAAATGTAAATGGAATTTTAATTATATATCAATCTGATAAAATGAATAATAAGTAGCTATAATTTCAGCTTACAAAGATGATTTCAAAGTAAAAATGATATAAAATAAATTATCGATTATTAATTAATGTGGAATTATATGTAGAAATAAAGTAGACTGTAATAAATTCTCAAATTTTTCATTTTCAAAATTTTTGAAATTTTGTATAAACTTAAAATTTAAAAAAAAAATCCTTAAATTTTAATATTGTTTTTTTATTCAAATAAAAATATAATTTAATAATTTATATTTAAAATATTAAAATATTCGTAACATTTTTAGAAGACAAAACAAATTAATATCGATTGAAACTTATTTAATTATTAAATTAAACAAATATGTAAAGTTTGAATCAGATGAAGAAAACAGAGACAAAACAATTTATATTTCACAATATTATCTTATTTTGTTTAGTGGAAATTTCAATATTTTATAGCTTAATAAACCTCGACCAACATTTTGTATAACTGTAT
>NW_006263317.1:107375-118194 GCF_000469605.1 Apis dorsata | reverse complement strand
AATCGATTCTTAAAGACATTCACGAATATTTTAATATCTATACAAATTATTAGAATTAAAGCACTTATAGAAATAATTTGATATATTTAATTATATTTTTATTTGAATAAAATTATTTATTTTCTAAAAGATAGATTATAAGATAGATATAATATTTCAGATTATTCAGATATTTTATATTTATAATTTATATTTATATTTTATATTTATAATTATTTCAGATATTTTAAAAATAAAAAATTTTGAAATCCATCAATTTAAGAGTTTGATTCTATTGTGTATTATATTTTATAAATATAATTAATTATATTGAATAATATTAATAATAATATTAATATTATTATTAATAATAATATAAATAATTGAATAATATTACATAAATATTTTAGAAATATTTACATAAATACATAAATATTAAATAAATATTCTAAAATATTTATGTTCGAGATATTTTTAAAAAAATAATTCATTTCCTTCTGAATAATCTTATTTACAATCGATTCCAATATTCTCAACAACTCGTATTTAATAGTCAATTTTTCTATGACATCGAACAAAATTTCACTTTAATTTTCACACAATCCGCCGGATTTCCTTACAACTTGAATCTAAAATCTGTTTCATTTTTCGACAGTTCCGTGCAATCTTGTAGCATATCTCTTTCATTTCATGTAACTATTGTCGACTCACGCAATAACATTTGTTCACACGCAGTTTGTGAGAGCAGAAAAAGAAACCTAGAGTAGCGAGGAAATCGAGAAGGATGCTAACTGACTTTCACTTCGTTGGCGCCAATCGACATCATGTATGTTACATTCATATATATTCATCGTCATTTACCTCCTCGATAATCGGCCTTTATGTTGCATAACTTCCGTTGGATTCTGAGAGATTCTTTTTCATGAAATTTCTCTTTTTTCAATCAGATAGAAATCGAATTGAATCTGCATTGAAGGAAGTGATAACGCAAATGCGTAGGTAATTTAATGCGAAATGTTCATAAAATTGTTCTCACGAATGCAAGTACTATGTCATCACTCAGTCATTCATTCATGCTTTTATTTATTCAATTAAACATAGCGATGTTAAGTTAAGAGCTATTTTATTTCCTAGTTTTTCTAAGATTAATTCGATGAAAGAATGAATTTTCGCCAGAAAACATAAATCGCATGCTCATCAATGAGATACTTGAATTTGATGGTTTTTTTTACAAAAAAATTTTGGACAAAATATCGAAATTAGATATTATATTATAATAATGATATTATAATAATGAGAAATGAAAAATTTTATAGAATATATCATATCATGAAAATAAAGAAACAATTATAAGATTTCAAAAATTTAAAAATTAATTAAATATAAAATACTGAATTAATAAATTACTGTTATATTTATAATAAAAATTAATATAATTATAATTATCAAATTCACATTTATTAAAAATCTAAACTAAGACAATATAGTAGAACACAATATAGTATATAAAATCCTTAATTAAATCCAAAATTGATTCATTTTTAAAACAAAATTAGAATAAATCAATATGATATAATAAACTATAAAATATATAAGCAAAATCATTATTACAACTATATTTATTTTTTATTCTCTTATATATTTTATTTTCTTATATAAAATTTGAGTTCATAAACTCAGTTTAAAATTTTTCCAATTTGAATCCTTAACTGAGAGAAGATAATCCATCAGTTCGAAAATAAGTGGACTAGTTCGTTCATCAAGAGAAAAGTTGAGAGCTCAGTTAAAATTATTACCACATTTATTATTATTTAGCTTGTTACGAATAAGGATAATGCTAAGAGTACTTCATGATCAAATATAATTAGATACTTTCTGCCTCGTTTTCTGCAAATCTATTGTCATCATTATGGGTTGTCATGGCGACAGAAACATTGTGGATTCAATATTATATTATTTATTTAAATTGAATTTTTTAAAATTTCGTTATACTAAATTGTGACATAATTCTGTTAATTATCTGATGTAGTTAAATCTTAAATTAATAACTTAAATAAATTAGTAATACTATATATAAAAATGAATGTTTGAAGTATTCAAAATATTATTGTTTGATATCTTTTATTGATTAAATTGGACTGGAAAAAAAGAATCATAAGAATGCTCTTTCTTTGATTATCATGAATAATAATGTCATTTGTCAAAATTAAATTGAAGAGAACAATTCTTATATTGCGAAAGATTTTCATTACTTATTATTTTCATATTGATTATTAAGAATTAAATCAATTTCAATAAATTTGCATTTGAAATAACATCATAATAACTGAATGAGTACAAATCTATTTTTAGAAATATTGTATGGTATTTTATTTGCTATCTATGTTTATTTCTAAATAATATATTTATTTGTTTATAGATTCATGACAGAGATACAAATATTTTTACTTTTCTTTTTCATTCTACAACTATAAGTTAATGTTTCATAAACTTTACTTCGAGACGTATCATTTGGTGATTGTATAGGATGATTATCTCGCGCTAATTTATAAAAAAATATTTCCTCATCTTAAAAAGCGTGACAGAATAAAGAATAAAAAGTATAATATAATAATCATATAAAATATATATATAATATGTATATAATAAATAATAAATAATATGATATAAATATATATATAAATATATATATAATAATATCATATAATATCATATAAAAATTAAATTTTTAACCAAAAATAGATAAAATGTTTCAAAAAATACAAAACAAAATTATTTGGCGGTATTTATTATTATAAGCGGTATTATATTATTATAAAGCATATTAAATAATATTATAATTAATATTAATATTAATATTATAAATTATTACAAATTATTATTTATTTATTCTTATTTATTTACTTTATACACACTTTATTTTAACAGTTGCTCAGTTTCTACAAAAAATTTTCGACATGCCAACAAAAATTTCATTTTGAAAAAAATTTCCTTGAAAAAACTATAATTTTTTTTCTTTTTTTAATATTCTATATTTCCATTAATAATTAATTAGAGATTAATAATAAATAAATTAATAAAAATTAATAAAATTGCCGTAGTTACTTCCGAAAATGAATATAAATGATATTTTTTCATGATTTTTTTTAATTTTTAAATTTTTTCTAAATATATACAAGTAAAATAATTATAATAGAAAACAAATTTGAGTCAATTCAAATGTTAAATGTTAAACATTTTTTTATCCATTTTATTGAAAGCGTGGATTGTATTTAAACATGATATAATACAGATAAATATATGTATATGTACAATCTATATATTATCTTTTCTTTTTTATACATTTTTGTTATATAATCATATTGTTTTATATATTTGTACATACTACTAATTGTACATTCTAATTTATCTATCTAATTTAAAAAAAAATTATTTTTAATTAATATACTTATAATATTTTTTGAACTTTAATTTATGCAACATTTTGACCTATATAATAATTATAAAATTTATTTTATTTAAATGTATGTTACAATCATGTAAATTTTAAATGAAATGGAAATAATACATAGATGAAAAATTTAACATCCATTATGTAAATTGCAAGTTAAGTTTCTTTTTAATTATTCCATTTATATGTACTTAAGAAAAATATATATAATCTATAAATAATAAAAATTATAATTTTTAAAAAATATAATTTATATTCATTTTTAGAGCTATTTATGACAGACTTTGACTATTTTTCTAATTATCAAATTATATATCAAATTATGTTAAATAACATATAGATATATCGTATATCAAATTATATACATATAGATATATCGTATATCAAATTTTCAAAGCAAATTTTCATTAAAAAATAGAGTATTGTAATTTTTAACTTTAATTTTTAAATTTATTTTTTTACTAATTGATTAACTGATAAATTTCCTTTGTCTCTTGTAAATTTTATTATCTAAAACAAAATTCTAAGAAAAAATTCTTTTGTATTAAAGATAAGTCGTCATTATAATACATAATGTTATAATCATTATAACATTATAACACATAATGTGTTCGAATATTTAATAAATAAAAATTATCAAAATTTTTTTTGATTATTAAAAAATCAATAATATCTCAAAAATTATAAAATAATTATTAATAGAACATAATTAATAGAATATATCATATCAACAATAAACTTTACTCATAAAATTAACGAAATCTATTTTTCATTTCAAAACGAGATTCATAAGACATGAAAATTATTTTTTTTTAAAAAGTTGTTTAAAAAAATATAAAATTCATTCTATAATAATACAATAGCTATCAAATTGGCAATATCTTAATTCATATTGAATAAAAATTAAATGAATAATTCCGCTTATATATTCTTACCTGGTAAATATGATTAATATTCGTCGTTATTTGTTATCGACTTTGATTCCTAATATGTGTTCCCTCTTACATATCATATTACGATATGACATGATATAACGATCTGTTCGCAACAAAAGCGAATATGTACATACATAGAAGTCAATGCTTGCGAAGAGTGCGTGCGGCGCGTACATACTGTTTCGGGATCCAGCTCAACAAGTACTATGTGACATTGAGTCAAGGTCATCGTAACTAATGGACGAATGTTGCATGCACATCAGCATATACCGCTTCATCGTCATCACTGTATTTAAAGAAAATTGCATCATGTCGGATAAAGTTATTTTAAGTTGTCAACTCATCTTATTCTTCAGAATTTTCAAAGAATTCATGCTTACCAATACTGATTCTTGTGATCAAAAATATTAGACTCATCTAACACAACTTGATCGGGAAATTTTTTTCTTTCAAAGAATTGAAAGATTGATAATTCTGATTTATATTGCATTAATAATTTATTAATTGATGCATTTGTATCTCATTAAAAATGAGTGATGATTTCTAAATTTCTTTAAGAGAAAGGTTTTGTTATACTTAATTTTTTTTATTATTCATAAAAAAGAGTAAATTGAAAAATATAATATTTGAATAAACAAAATTAATCATTTGTTGATTAAATTATCTTAAAATTTTATTATATTATCATTATTATATTATTAAAAAATTATAAATTATATAATGATAAATTATATAATACATAAATAAAAAAATTTTAATTTTTTATAATAAAAGAATTAATTTCTGTTTAATTGTAAATAAAAATAAAAAAAATATAATTCCTTTGTTATTCGATTATAAACGATAGCAATAATACCATTAAATTTGCATTAAATGATTGAAATAATTTAATAATAATTTCATCTATCTTCATTTTTTTACTTTAAGTAATTGATCGTTTATTTTGATTTTAAAGAATTTGAGTAAAAATCGTTACTATTTACTATTAATGTTACTATTTATTCTTCGTAATAATGATCCAAAATGTTATTGTTCGCCACTGCCAACATTGTAAGCATTCATCATCATTATAACGTGTTATTATCTTTCTTCTTCTCAAATAAATGACCTTAATAAAACATAGATAATGACCTTATTGTTTCTTTCTCGATATCCCGATATCATATATCGGAATAATATATGTAGATAACAATTAGATTCTAATTGTTATTCATAAAATTTGTAATGTTATTGAAGTAATGTCATTTATTGTTATTATTAATTAGATTAATTTAACAGGAAAATTCAGTTGAGAATGGAATTTAATCTGAAAATTTAATACTAGTAATTATTATTTAATACATATAAATTTATTTATCCAAGTTAAATTTATTTATCCAAATTTTACATAGTAAAATTTAAAAATGACATTAATTTTTTATAATATACTATATATAGAATATCTCTATGTCTATATGTAGAATTTCATTTAAATATTTTCTTTATTTTCATAATACGAAAAATGATATAATTTGAATTATTTAAATAGGAACATGATAGAAATAAATTTTTATTTCTACTATAATCATTTACTCCATGTTTTTGCAAAATTACTGATATTTTTTATTTGAAAAACATATATTTTTTTCTATTGTATATTATAGCGGATAAAAAAATGCGTTCGAATATGTCTGAATTATGATTTTCAGATGATGTTAAAAACAATTATTGTGATAAAATTGTTATAATTTTGAATTTATTATTTATATCGTAAATGTTCAAAATGATCTGTTAATAAGAATATATTTTTTGATATCTTATTTCACGAATTATTGAATTATTATTGAATAGACAAAAATACATGACATTTTTATCTATTGATTTAAATAAACTAATAGAAACTTTAATTAACTATTAAATATTTATGATATTATGTGATTTCAACATAATGATTACTCTATCATTATATATATATTGAATTCAAATACTAAATCAAAAATTTTTAAACCATTAGATTAGCCATAATAGATTTATAGTTTGATTAGTAGTCACCATTTAACTTCATTAAACTTTTTTCTTTGGAAAAAACTAAAGTTTATTACTGTCAATCTATTTCTCTTATAAAAGATATAAACCGCATAATGATTACAAATAACTAACTAGAAAAAATTCAAAAGCAATATGTACTTATTTTTGCCAAAAAGTGTATCACTGTTCATGGATCATTTTGAAAATTTACATGATAAGATAAATTTACATAATTTCATCATTATTCTTTTATTCTTATTTTTTTTCAAGATCATCTGAAAATCATAATTTAAACATATTCGAATGCATTTTTCTTACATTTTTGTACAATATGCAATAGAAAAAAAATATATTTTTTCTAAATGAAAAATATTAATGATTTTGAAAAAAAATTGGATAAAAAAAAATTCATTTTTCATTATATTTCTTTATTAAAACCATTCAAATTATACTATAAACATTTTTTGTATCATGAAAAATAAAGGAAATATTTTTAGTTAGCTTTAGTTAGCTTCCTTTAGCTGAAATATTCTGTATAATATAGTATAAATATTATAATATTTATAATATATAATATGTATTAATAATATAATTATTATATTCTTATATTATTACATTTATAATTATAATATATATTATAAAATCTTATAATTATTACATTTTTATATTCTTATATATTCTTATATTCTTATAATTAAATAATATAATATAATTATTTTTATTTTTAATATTCTTTTTTTGTATTGAAAATTGATTATCAAATTAAATATTATTGAATATTATAGATAAATTATATATGGATATAGATATTATCTTTAATATCATAAAGAAAAATAATAATTTTTATTATTTTAGGAACAATAAAAAAAATTTAGATTAAACCGATTCTATTTTGATTTATTAGAATTGACAATAAAAATAGAAAAAAATATAACTAATATTATTTTAAATTTTAAAATTTATTTTCATGATAATATTTTTTCATATAAATATTATTATGATAATATTAAATCAATATTATTTACTTATATTAGTTTCCTTACCAAAACATTCATTAAAAAGAAATAGGTTTTTCGATCAGCATGTTTTCAATTCATTTCTTTTGTTTTATTATCAGAATAAAATTCATCTTGATTTCTTCTATGAAATTTCCTACTTGTTTTTTTATAGTTTTTTGTTAGATAAGCTTCATGGATTGTGAAACAAAAAAAAACCGCTTCTAATTGGTTACTACAGTGATATATAGCTTGATTCGAATTGTCGTATCTATTGGATTCATCTGTAACTTCTGTCGAATCTCTAATGATCTTACGTTACTATGAGAGCCAATTTAACAATTTTTTGATTTTCCTATTTTTGATTTTTTATAGTTAATCAGATATCATATAAAGTGATCTTTGTATGTTGATCAAATTAATTTTTTAATGATATCTAACAATATAATAAAATAATAATTTTTATTTATACTTACATTTGAATAATCTTGATATTAAATTAATTAATTATTTTTTTTTAAATTATAGTAAATATTGGAATATTTTCATAAATTTTCTTAATCTTATTTTTTTTAAGTAAAAATAAATGTATATAATATTTTATTAAATTGTATTTTTAAAACAAATACTATCTTTTTAATTTATTTTGAAGTTTAATAAAAAAAAAGGATCAAAAATGAAATGAAAATTCTATAAACTTATTATATTCAAACGAAATGAAGAATGATTTAAATAATTTTAACAATTAAAATGTATATATTATATATTATATATATTATATATATATTTGTAATTAATATTATCAAATTTTTACATATTATGAATAATTTAGAGAAAAAATGATATAAATGATAAGACTTTTAATTCGAAAATCTTTATCAGAAAGATATACATATTTATAAATATTAAAATGCTAGAAATAGTTAAATGAAAATTATTTAGAAAATTATTAAATGTTTGTAGAAATATTTATATCACAATTTTTCTAATTTAATATGCATGATTTGTTCTATTTTTTTCGTTTTAAAAAATATTTAAAAAAGAGAAATAAAAAATTTAGTAATAAAAAGAAGAAATCTTTATGAATTTTATAAATAAGTTAATTCTTTTATTCTACGAAAAAATCTAGAATTATTTATTATTTATTAATTCATTAATATTATTACTTATTTAAACTTACTTATTTTATTATTATTTATTTAAATATTATTACTTATTATACAAGAAGACTCAGAAATTATACAGGTGATTAAATCTTTTTTACTTCCTCCATAAGATCATCGCTTGTAAATAGTGAATCTAGAACAATAAATAATTGTTAGATCTTCGTCGTAAATCTTTTTATATGATTTTTTTTGATTTTTGATGTGATTTTAGGCTAGTTCACAAATATAGAGAATTTCTTGTATCTGATACTCGTTATTTTTTAAATAATTATGCATAATAAGCAAACAATTGATCGTATCTTCGCATCGTTTTTAATCAATTAAAAATAATAGTATAAAAGCATCTCCATAAAAACAATTCTAAAAAAAATGATGGTATCTTTCCAAACACAAACCAAATTTCTTTATTTTTCGGAATTAAATAAAAAAAAATTTAGATGTTATTATTAAGACTATTAAGAATGATTTGATTTCTAATATTGAGTGATATATTTTTTTTATCTATAAAATATGTTTTATATCTATAATATATATATGTATACAATTATATATACATATATAATTTATTGAATTATGAATTAAATTTATTAATTTATGAATTTGTAGATGAAAATATCAGAAATAATTTTAGAATTTACAAAATTTTTATTAATTAAAAATTAATAAAAAAGTAATCTTTTTCAATTTTTATTAAATATTATTAATTATTAATATTAAATTTTAGAATAAATCACATTTTAAAAAAAATTTTTTTCAGAAAAACAACTTAAAAAAATTTTCTTTAATTATTTTTATTTACTTAATTCTTTTAATTTAGAAATATACTTCATATAAAAAACAAAAGATTAAAGTAAATATTATTTTATTTTCATATGAAATGAATACTATAAAATTTCAAATGTATTTTATAGAATTTTAATTTCATTTATTTAAAAATTTGAAAAAATATTAATTTTTTTAAAATTTTAATTTTAATTTAATTTGCTTTTGTAAAATCCCTATTATAATTAAATTCATTTTGATTTGAAATAGAATAATTTTATTTATTTATAATTGATAATAATAAAAATGAGAAAAGAATTATTTTATAAATTTATAACAAAACCTTTATATTAAGATTAATATTAATATTCTGGATATTTTATCTATATATTTCATTTTACAGAATGTTTTATAATATTTCTAATATTTGAGATATCTGTTTTAAATTTTATAACGATGGAGAATAAACAAAATTTATTGTGATTAATAATTTTTTTTTCATTCATTTTTGATATCAAGTATATTTGAAATTAAATTAAAATATAAAAATAAAAAATTATAAATTAATTCATGAATATATTATAATATTGATTTTGTAAATAATATATATAGATATTCGATATACTTATTAAATTGATAAGTTAAAATCTATAATAGATATCTATAATATATAAATAATAATACTTATTTTTGAAAAAAAATTTTATCTCATTATAAACAAATTTAAATTTTAAATTTTAAAATTTAACAATTGGATAATGTATCAACGGAACTTAGAATTTATGAATATCTCTTACACATTAATTTATATTAATCTCTTTAAGGACACTAAATACTTACAATATTTTCAAAGCAGTGATTATCAAACAAAAATATTATCAAATTAAATTTTTATTATTAAAAGATTCTATAATGAAGATCTTTCAATAATTTTTTATATTTAGAATAATTATTTGAATAATTAATTTAAAAAAAACTAAACATATTTGTATTCTAAAGAGATTAAAAGAGCATGAATACATGAATATGTTTATTTAATAGGAAATTAAATCTAGAATGAATAAAAAACAATAAAATGATCGTCTTATGCTAATAAATTATTAATTAAGTTATTGGAAAGATATTTTGAGTTTTTTGACACAATATATATTATTTTATTTAATAATTTCTTTTTTAATTTTTCTAAGATTTTATTTTGATTAGAAGATATGAATTAATTTTTTTTAAATATTGATATGAAGAAAAAAATTATTTAAAAAAATGATATTATTTTATTTATAGAATAAAAAATAATTTAAATAACTTTAAATGATAAATCAACTTATTAGAAATCTAATAAAAAATATATTCTTTAATAATTAAAATAAATTCCTTTTGCATTGATTTTATATTTTTTAAAATATTATTCAATGTCAATATTATCCAATAAATAAAAAAATGCTTCTTTCCAATTCAATTAATTTCAATAATTAATAAAATAATAAAAAATTTAATTTCTATTTTTTTATATAATATGAAATTGAA
>NW_006263317.1:106235-107168 GCF_000469605.1 Apis dorsata | reverse complement strand
ATATAAAAATATAAAAAATTTTATTATCTTTCATAAAAAATTAAAAACTGTTTCTATTTATATTTTCGCTATGTATATAGAAATACTCAAAATATTAAAATATTAAAATATTAAAAATTATAGTGTTTAAAAATATTTAAAATATTTATTAATATTAATTAACTATCTATATTATTTATTATAAATAAAATATTATTCTTCATTTGAAATTTAAATATTTCAAAATTTATTGAATTCAATATCCTATAATAAATAACTAAAGAAACTTCAATTACCAATTCCATTTAATTAGCAAGTACTTGTTATCTAATAATAAACAACGATAAAATAATTTACAATTATGTCGAACTGGTTCTCAGTGGTAAATTTACATTTTAATGTAATCATTAACGAACGCGTTAAGATTGGATTTTTTACGCATAATGCGTTAAACACGTATGATTAACTTCGAAATATTTACGGTTCGCATAAATTCAACGAGAATTCAATTAACAATTAATTATCGTCTACAGATGATGCATTGCGGCAGTTCAATTCAAAACGAATTTTTAAACGAGTCTCAGTTTGTCTAAAACTATCTTCTAACAAACAATGCTTAATTTGAAACAAGTTTGAAATCAATCGTTTTGCCATAAATATATTGATCAGAATAGAACACATTGATGATAGAATCAAAATATTATAAAAGTCAATAATTTAATTATATAAAATTTTTTTCTATTTTATTTTATTAGAATAAATTATTTTATTTAATATTTATATTAATACTATTTTATTTTCAAAAAAATATAATTATAATAATTTTTATTTTATTTAAAAGTTATATTTTTCTATATGTATAATTATAATATTCTTATATATTATTACATCTTTTATCCATATATTTTTAATTAAAACTTCATATTTGAAATATTTGGTTAATTATTGTATTTA
>NW_006263317.1:105033-106219 GCF_000469605.1 Apis dorsata | reverse complement strand
ACTTAATTGTCTATCTATTAGAATAAAACATAATATAAAGCTAAAAATTTTTAACATTATTCGTAAAATTTTTAATTACATATTTTATCTGTAATATATAAATATTTTTTTTATTTTAAACAAGAAAGCATGAATTATTTATTACAGTTTGTAAATAAATAAAAAGTTTATTCGTATCAATAATACTTAATTGAACAAAGAATTTTAAAAATTATTCATATTATTCATATCAGTAATATTTTTTATATTATTATTTATATTTATTATTTTTATTATTTTTTATTATTATATTTATTATTATTTATATTTATTATATTATTTATATTGTAATAACAATATTTAAATTGTTTTATATATTGTTGTATATATAAAATAATATATAATATACTATAAATATAATATAATGTTCAAATATATTATATGTGTATTTCTTTTTATTCTATATAGTCATTTATAAAAAATATATAAACCAGTAAATAAACCCGAATAAATGACAAAGATGTCGAATCGAAAAACAGCATAAAGGGAATACCCTCTATATAACCTTGAACAAACAAAATTCGAGGATTCTATGCGCAGAGAAGGCTAAAAGGTCAGACATAGGGCCTATTATATACCTATACCGCCACTTAAGATCCTTTAGTTTAGATTAGGGAATTCAGACATTCGAATCGGTCAGCTAATATGGAGCTGCGGTTTTCGGGACTCTTTTTTGTCTAGAATCGGGGCGTAACGTTCTCTCAGATATTTGGCTCTTTGTTAAGTTGTGCGGAACATCGTAACCAACCAAAATACTATAAAATAATACTAAAAAATAAAAGAAATTATGATCACGAGAACTAGATTCTATAATGAGTATCAGTTAATTAATCTATGATTGATAGAAGAATTGCGATTATAAATTTTACTCTTATTATATTATTATTATTTATTATCATTATTACTAATATTATTACTAATATACTATATACTATATACTAATACTATTATAATATATATAATAAAATATATAATAAATCTAAATAATAAAATTCCCAATTGAATAATGAAGAAAAATCAATCGATAAAAATTAACGACAATTAAGGGATTAATGATTTGGAGTTGAAAGTTGGTTCATTGTTGTAATTTCTTGATCAGATTGAATGGAATAAAAAGATGTGAAAAAATAGCTTTTTTTATCGAATT
>NW_006263317.1:102411-104250 GCF_000469605.1 Apis dorsata | reverse complement strand
TTAAAATGTTTTTATTTTGATTACTATGTTTAGAATATAAATATAATAAATATAATAAAATTGATATAATATAATAAAATTGATATAATATAATAAAATTGATATAAATATTAATAAAAAATTAAATAAATGTTTTTTATTTTTAAAATATTTTTTTTCTAATAAAATTTGAAATAAATAAAAGTAAGTTCTATAGAAGAATTATAAAAAAAATTAATGAATAATTAAAAAAAAATTAAAAAAAAGTAGGAATGGAATAGTAAAGAATTTATATTAATTTGAATTATCAAATATTAAATATCTTATTATTTATAATAATATTAAATAATCTGTATTAAAAATTTAACAATTTTATAAAAGAAAAATGTATTTAATACGGAAATTATATTTAATAACTTATTTAAATTATTCAATTTATAAGCACATATCTATCCTAATTCTCCATCTCTCATCATCTAATTATAGATGATGCGAATAGTAATATCTAAATAATCGGTGCCAATTATTTAATTGTTTAACAAATGATAGAAGACAATTTGGTAAATTAACTTTGGGCACAATGATAAGGAGGGCGTTAATTCAAGCCATTGAATTAGCACTCTAAACACTAAATCATCAATCATCATTAATTCCAACTATTTGATCGTCTTAATCGTTTCCTAAAATTCTCTTGGTATTGGTTCGTAAATCTTTCTCTATCCGGATCAACGCGTACAGCTTGATTAAAGTCATTTCGATACCAATAATTATAAGTCCAGCCTCGAGATATATCCTCAGAATTTAAAAATGAACATATACTAAATAAGATAAAAATGACTTTTCAACGGGAAACTCATGAATCATTTCTCAAAGGAAGAAGCAGAACGAGCTGCTTTTCTTCCAGAAGCGATTTCATAATTTATCGAATTAACGATGTGGCCCTATAAATCTGATGATAGTTATCATTTAATAATTCAAACGATCAATAATTGCTGAAACAATCTTAATCCTTTCAATCTGGCCTAATGCGACTGAATCGATAATTATATATTTGTAAACGTATTCGATCTCGAAAAATTTTCCTGCTGAATATTTGAATAATCCTTGTTATTTTCAATTTTCAAAAGAAAATCATTATTAAATTGAATAGTTATCGAAAAACACGAAGAACATATTATAAAATGTAAAAATTGTTAACTTTTCATTAAGTTTCAACTAATTTTAATAATGATTAGAAATACATTTGAAAACAAATCGAATCAGAATGAATCAAATATTCTATTTAACAACGATAAACGAAATCTTCTTATAAAATTATATAATTTGAAGCATTTGAATAAAATATTACATCATTTCATTATTAATTATATTTAATTACTTGAGAAAATATGAAATATTATTCAAAAAGTGTTTTTGAATAATAGATAGAAATAATATCAATAATAATAATATAATCTAGTTTATATTTTGATATAATACCTATATATAATAAACTAATATCTACTTTGGTTTGAGATTATTTCAATTTTTTTTCGTTAAATTTGAAACAGATAATGAAATAATGAAATCATCTATCATTTATATTTTTTATTAAATATATTAATCATTATTTTTTATTTTCTCTAAATCAATATTTTCTATATTATCAAATAATAAATTATTAAAAATAAAAGTAATATCATATTAATTTTGTGTGTGCGTATGTGCGTATGTGCGTGTGTGCGTGTGTGCGCGCGCGCGCGTGTATTTATATGTAATATATAAATAATATATAATAATATTATATAATGTATAATTATAATAATAATAATAATAATTATATAATATTAATATATAATAATATATAATAATATTATATAT
>NW_006263317.1:95934-101776 GCF_000469605.1 Apis dorsata | reverse complement strand
AAAATTATATTAGATAAAAAAAAAATTAATGCATATGATAGTGAATAATATAATCTCTTTTTTTTTAGAAATAAAAAATTACAGAAATTGCAGGAATTACTTAAGAAGACTAATTTCTTCCAATATATTTTTTATTTTTATATTTATATTTATTGTATATATTGTATATATTTATATTTATTGTATATATATTTATATTTTTGTATTTATATAAATTATAGAAATATTTAAAAATAATAATAATATAAAAATAATAATAATAATCTAAAAAATTAGATTAAATTAAATTAAATGAAGTTTTGATTGTAGAATTTTAAGAAGATATTCCATAAAATAGTAGTAAATCCTATATTATATCATATCTTCTTCTGAGAATGAACTCTCAATCATGTATATAGATAATATCGCGTTCTTAATATGGCACAAAAACCTTGAAAAAGATCCAAGATTCTTGAAAAAAATACTAAATAAAGAATGAGTAAAAAAATAGAAAATTAAAATTAACGCTTGTAAATCAATTCATATTAAATTTATCATAAGATACAGTATCCAAAAGAAAATAAAAATTTCAAGATAAAAGATACCGTCAAATATCTTGATCTTATTGACAAAAGATTTATATGGATACAAAAAGGAAATATTGTAATTGAAAGTATCTATCCCATATAAATTTGATATAAATTATCACTAATGTATTATACTATTATTACACAATAAACTACTTTTTTATAAAGCCATCATCATTTCATATGAGTGACAACTATAAGGATACGTTTAAAAAAATAATATGAAAATCATTTAAAAATTCCAAAACAAAATTGTAATAATTGTAATAAATTGTAATAATTGTAATAATTGTAATAAATTGTAATAAGTTACGTACATTTCATAATGTTTTCACATTAGCAAAGTATACGATCCATAAAAATTTAAATAAAAAATAAAAAAATAAACAGAAAAATTCACATCAATATATAAAAATAAAATAAAAATAATAATTTCAATAAATTAATCAAATATTAGAATTTAGAAAAGTAAAAAGGAATGAACTGATTAATTTTAAAAATTAATATAATATAATATAATATAATATAATAAATAATTGTAATAATATTATAATTGTAATAATTATAATAATAAATTAATGGAAACGCTGATAAATATTTATATTTATCAAATTTGCTGATTAACTTTGTGGAGTTAATTATAAATCTTATATATAAATAAAAAAATTTTTATAATGAAGTTTGTTAAAATTCGAAAATAGAAAAGTTTAATATATAATATAATAATTAATTTGTTTAAAATAAGATATAATTAATATTATAAATTATCGAATTTATTTATAAATAATATTCACTATTTGTTAATTCCAATCCATTCCTGAAACTGTAGTATATAATAATAAAATTGATTTATTACAAAATTCGCTATTAACAAAGTTTTAATTTAAAGAATCAAGAGCCAAGTTCATATGTTAACAAAAGTTTATGTTTTCACTGAATAATATTCACGATATTCTAAAGTTTTCGTTCGAAGTTATAAATTCACATTCAATGATTCAAGAAGTTCTATAAAAATTCTAATGTTTAAAGAGTTCAAAAAGTTTGATAGTTTAAAAAGTTCTGAAGTATAAAAGATTTTAAGATTAAAAAAATTCTTATTTCCTTAAATTCTACGCTTGTGCTCTTTAAAACCTCTTTCATGTTCGTATCGTGAGATTCCGGGTGGGACATACAAAAAACTAATGATACCATGGATTTCTCATCAAACATCTCCAACCCAAAGAAAATTCCTAGAAATCAGCTATACTATCCATAAAGTTGTTTCCAGCAAATGAATCCGCGAGTTGTAATTTTTTGCAAGTAAGATAATGCTGATTGCTGTTAAGATTAATATAACTAGAAAATATCGTCTTGTTTTATAGAAAAACAAATTTAATAGATGTTTAATAGAAAACAAATTAAGTTTAATATCAATATATTTTTTTCTAATAAATATCTCAATTATTTACATTTTATTTATTGAATATTATATACAAATAATTCATTTGATTGTAAAAAATGTAGATATTGAATTCAATGTGATATTTAATAAAATTGGACTGAACGAAGAAAATTTATTCTTATTATCATAATGGAAAAGTATTTTAGGCATTCAACAATGAAGGATATCCAACAATATTTTCGGTTAATTGAATAGCATTTATTAAGTTTAAGATTATGTTTATTGATGAAATCGTTGTTAGTCAATAATTGATTGATCACTGTGTCCAATTAACAATTAAATAATAAAATATAATATAATAAAATAATAAAATAATAAAATAATAAAATAATAAAATAATAAAATATTGTCTTAATGAAAAAAGATTTTCATTAAGAGAATTTTTAAAGAATATTTTTCGATTGATCTGATTTTTTGCGAATATATACTTCGTAAATTTTCGATTCATTTGCAAAAATAATTCTAAACTATTCTATTAAATTCATCTATCAATATAATATAATATATATATTAAATTTTATTTTTTACATATATATTTTAGAATTTTCTAGAGTTTTTTTTCTGAATATTTTATCAAAAATTTTACAAGATATCTTCTTTCTTTTATGATTAATAATATTTCGTTTTATCAATCTGTTTCTTAATTCCAATGAAACATCAATGAAACATCTTATGAATCTTAAAAAAAAAAACAACAAGTTTTCTTGAATAAATATTATTCTTGAGTTCATTTTTTTCATGGATGATTAAAAGAAATCAAGATATCTTCTTTTCTATTAGAAATAAAAAGTTCCCATTTTATATGATCGTTATTCAATGTGAATATTGCTATTATATTTTCAATATCTATTTATAATGCTATAAAAATTTAACTAATTTAAAACAAATCTATTGAAAGAAATGAAATTACTTTTGATATTTAGAATTAATTTTCAATATAACAATCAGGAAAAAAGTAAATATAATTATAATTAGAAAAATGATTCCAAATTTTTTATTGATGATACAGAGTCATAGAATATCTATTATAATGATATTAATCTGTCGTAATAAAATAAAATATTTATCTCTATTATTAACAAACAAAATATTATACATCTATGATCTATTATTTTTATATTCTATATTATTTCATATGATCTATTAATTTTTTTACAAAGATTTCATTCGATTTCATCGAAAATAATTAAATGATAAAAAATACAAATTAAATATCGTGAATTATGCAGAACATTCGCGAAATTGGAAAGATTATGATAATGAACAAATGAAAACAATACGATTATTTCAATTAAACTAAAATAATGCACTATTATATATATTTTTGAAAAGTTGCATGATAATATTTCATAAAATATGTATCATTGAATAATATTGTAATGTATGATAATGTATGATAATAATGTGATAATAATGTTATTCCTGTCGACAGGAAAATAGAGTATTTTTATCTATTATTTCCATCTTTTTCTTTTTTTTTGATGAAAATCTGTAATATGAAGCTTCCTTCAAATTGCTAAAAAAAAAAAATAAATTTTGAAATACATTTTCAAACAAATAAATTTAAATAACATATTTATTTGTTTAATCACATTTTATTTGTTTAATCAAGAATTGAAATATAAAGAAAAACTTTTAGAAATTATTCTTAATAAAAAATTTTTATAGTAAATCAAAGTATATAGTAACTAATCTTTTGATAATATAATAAAATTACAAGGAATTTAAAATAAATAATTTACAATACATACATATATTTAATTATATATATTTCAGCAAAATTTTTTGAAATTCTGATATAATCAGATATAACCAATAAATTTCAATAATTATTTTACATATAATAATATTTAAAATATAAAATTTTTATAACAATTATCTTTATAACTTATTCGAGTATTATATTATATTTATGTAATAAATTTATGTAATAAATTTATATAATAAATTTTACATAAAAAATTTTACATAATAAATTTTACATAATAAATTTTAAATAATAAATTTTAAATAATAAATGTATTTAATAATAATGTTTTTAATAATTATTAAATATATTTTAATTATAATTATTATTTATTTCAAGAATAAATATGCATATAATTTAAATTCATAGAATATTGACTCTAAATAATGTAATATAAATATATCTTATTTACGAATTATATTTTCTCATTGGTAAGCGAAAATTGTTATATATATATATTATAAAATATTTTATTGTTACAAACATGAGAAAATCTGCATCATTCATTTCTTCTAAATATAGACAAAATTAGCAGTTTTTCAAAAAATAGAGTATATACTATCGCCTATATAAGAAAACTTCAGCAAGTCATAATCGACCATAAATGAGAAACATTTAAATGAAAAAAATCTTCAATCTAACTTTTCGTAATCTATATTATAATCTATATTATAATCTATCTTATAAATTCAAAGAAAAAATTTAAATTCTATAATTATATGTGTATATTTATATTTCTATATGTTTCTATATGTCAATAACAATATTTCTAATTTTTATCATTGCAATAAAATATTATATTTATGGATATTTATGGATATAGTTCACAAACATATTTTTTATAATACTTTATAGATAGATAAAAACTTAAACTTGTAATTTAAGATTTGAAATTATTTGTATTCTTTTTTTTAAAAATGAAAAATATATATCGGATTTTATTGTAACTTGTAATTTAAGATTTGAAATTATTTGTATTCTTTTTTTTAAAAATGAAAAATATATATCGGATTTTATTGTAACTTGTAATTTAAGATTTGAAATTATTTGTATTCTTTTTTTTAAAAATGAAAAATATATATCGGATTTTATTGTAACTTGTAATTTAAGATTTGAAATTATTTGTATTCTTTTTTTTAAAAATGAAAAATATATATCGGATTTTATTATAATTAACAATATATCTACAACTTATCAGTATATTAATATTATAATCTACAACTTATCAGTATATTAATATTAATATTTTTAAATTATAATGAAAAATAAGCATTGATTTTTTTTTATACCATACAATCGATAATAAAAAAGAAAAAATTCTTCACTATTGTCCATCTTACGATATTAGCATCGAATAAAGATCATTCTTGCCATATCAATAACGAAGAATAATATACGTAAATAGTTTAGCTGTTAAGTCGCAAATTCTCATGACTTAATTTTCAAATTTCTCTTATCATCTTTTTATAATATATACCAATGGGAAGAGTATATATAATTTTTTCATTTTTCCCTGACTTACACCTTTCAATTCACATTGGATGATATCAGCATTTCAAATTCATCGCTATGAGATGAAAACGTCGATGTAAAATAAGTTTATTATTATTGTTATTCGTACCATTAGAATGTATTAGTAGTATACATTTATCTAAAGACGCATTTTCAATGTGCAAATTCGATATTTCCTGATATAATATAATCCTTTAACGTGAAGTCCAATATTAATTTGCATAACAATGGTGAATTATTTCATTGAACGCGAATAATTTTTCTGTTTTTAAGAGAATATCGAAAAAAAATATTGAAAGTAGTAATAATATAATGTACTTTATATACATATATAAAATTATGTGTATGTATATACATAAAATAGAAAATCTTATATTTTTAAATTACAGATATTTACAGAAAATATGAATTCGATAAATGAGAATTTTTTGTTAAATAATGAAGAATTTGAAAGAACAATCAGTTAATATTTAATTCAACGAGTTTTTGTACGAATTTATATAAGATATAATTAAAGTAATTTGTAATTAAAATAATTATAATTAATAAGTTGTAATTATTTTTTAATTGTATATT
>NW_006263317.1:92370-95887 GCF_000469605.1 Apis dorsata | reverse complement strand
AATTTATAGTATGTAATAGAATTTTTGTAGATATAAAATATATATTTTAATAAAAATATATTAATTTTAAAAAAAATAAATAATTGATATTCAAAATATCTCATGTAATTATATGGAGTTTCTCAAAATTATTAAAAAAAAAATGATTAAAGAAAAAAATATAAAATAATAAATATAAAAAATATATAATTGTAATAAAAAATATAGAAAAAAATATCAAATTACAAAATTAAATGATATGTTCATATGTTTATATGTTTATATATAAGTACACACACACACACACACACACACACACACACACAGTCAATCATAATTAATTAATAAAATACTACATTATAATATTCATTATATAATCCTAAAATTTTAATTTTAATAAAAGTTTGTGTATGTATATAGTATACATTATATTTATATTTTTTTTATTAATAAAATATCTTTTTGAAAGAAGAAATAAAGTTTCATTAAATCTAGAATTTTCGATTTTTTATAACATAATATCTTAATAGTTTATGATCGACTATATGAAAAATTGAAATATATACTTGTTTTCGATTTTATGCAATTACATCCATAATGCAAGAGACCGAATACAATATCTGGAACATTTTGCATATCAGCGAATGCATTTCAGAACAGAAAAATTATCTTATAATTTTAAATATTTTTCGAAACTAATGTGTGAAACTAATGCTAAAAAACTAATATATTTAAATTTTACAAATATATTATAAAATAATAAAAATAATTTTTTATTAATATAGAAAAAATCAATCGCAGTTTATTAATATTTATTATTTTCATTAATTTTATCTTAATTAAAAATATAATTGACTTTTTTACATAGAAAATAGATATAATAAAAAAGATCAATGAAATTTTATTATTTGAGAATAAAAAAATTTCTTATATATTTTCGTGTATTAAATTCAAATCTATAGAAAACTGCCTATCAGTGTTAAGTTTAAAAGACAAAAAAAACAAATGAATAATAAAAATCAATTTTTATCATATTTATGAAAATATTCTAAAAGGTTTTCTTCTATATTGATTATTTTATAAGAATATGTATATAAAATTGAGATATATTATATTAATTATATAATATATAATATATAATATAATATAATTATATTATATTAATCTTGAAAAAAGTTATATAAATAAAGTATAATGTATTCTATCTTTGTATTTGAAACAAAATAATTTATTAAAGTATTAGAATATTTTTTTCAAATTGTGATTGACGCACAAATGCTATCATGAATTTGAAATATTATTAATAATATAATAAATGAAAATATTGCAGCAGTTATTGATATATTTATAATTAAAAACCATATTTTTATTTTATTATAATGAAATTCTAAATAATACTGATTAAGGAAGAAAGATAAAGGACACTTCAAATTATATAAAATATTAATATATTCATGAAAAGATCATTTCTTTTTATACTTTTAAAGGATTAATTCTAGAGATTAAAATAAACTCAAAAATTTATATAAAAATGTTAATTAAATTAAAAATTATTTATTAAGTTATAAGCAATTAAACATTGATAAATGAAATTGAAAACGAGAACAGAGTACGATGATGTGATGGTTGAAAACAAAATGATGTTATTCTATTTCTATTTTTCTAATATGCAAATTTAAATTTTTTATAATTTCAACAATAAATATATATATAATCTAAAACTAGTATTTAAAGTTATTTTTATAATATTTTTCAGAAAAAATTCTTTTGTAAGAAGAAGAGCGAGAAAAAGTAGTACAGGTGTAGTACAATAATGACATCATTCATAGCGAAATGCAAAGAAGCAAATAAGAAATTCTATTCTTTCGAACTATGCTAATTTTTTCTCATCAAAAGAATCTTTCTGATAATCTTGCTAATATCATAAACTACTACTATTATGAATGAATTTAAAAATTTGATATTAAAATTATAATTATATTAAAATTATATTTTAATATCAGATTTAATAAATTAAGAAATAATAAAATGAAAATTAAAATAATGTATAAATGATTTAGAATTTTTCATTTAATGATAAATTACCTAAAATTATTTAATTTAGAACATAAGTATCTCATATAGAGAATATTAAAATCATTAAATAAATCACGTGACTTCTTTCAAATTATAAAATCAAAATTATAGAAATTCAAAAAATCAATTATAAGAATAGAAAATTTTAAAAAATTATTTATTTTAAAATGTAGATTTAATTTAAACGATCGATCGATTAGGAATAATATGAGTAAATCTAGAATTTAATTGAAATTTACAATCCTCCCTATTAAAATATTTTAATTAAATCTGAGTCAATTGATGAACATTCCATTTAAATATATATATATTATATATATAAATAAATATATAAATATATATATAATATAAAGTAGGGTCTATTTATTATAAAAAAGTTAAACGATGGTAGAATAATATTTTAATAGAAATTTAACGGAAGCTGGATAAAAAACAAATTCAAAGATTTAATTAATTAGATTTAATAGATGAAGATTTAACAATTCAAATGATGCAATGAACAAAATCCAACGAATTCAATATCATAATCAAGAATTATAATTAAATGAAGTATATGGAGAGTATATAAAATAAAATTATAATAGATGTTTTGATTGTAATACATTCGTTTCAAAAGATATCTTTCTAATTAATTTTTTATTTATTTCTTACATCTCTATATATAAAATATTGTATATATTTTTCATTTATTTTATATCTTGTAAACATTTGTTATAATTTAATTTTTTTACATAATGTTTAGTATATTATTGCATTAATGTATAATCTTGCTATAATAAGATATCAATATACTTTGTTTTTTATTCTTTTATAAAACATTATCAACTTTTTTTCATTTATTTTTATATAAAAAATTTTTATTTCATTAAATGATATGCTTCTAACTTAAAAAAACTATTATTATTTACATTATTTTTTATCTACATTTTGCTTCTCTCCTTTCGCTTTTAAGACACGAATATTTAGTTATTAAGAACTGATTTTTTGAAGAAAGATCCAAATTCTCTACATGAAACTGTATCATTTATGACTAAAGACTAAAGCTAGTTCATAAACAATAATTAGTTGCTCGTAAGCGGTTTACATATATCATCCATCAATATTTAAAGAGTGATTATCGGATCATATACATCATGAACGATGTTAAAATAGTATTGTATATCATGTATCTAATTTAATATAGATTAAAATTAATTAGTATATTTGATTACTAGTTATATTTCATCTTTCATTATCTCTAATTAATGCATATAGGTCGTGAGTAAGATTCATGGGAAATTTTCTATTAATAGATTGGCTTTTAAATAATTATTAATTGTTTAATAATTATTAAATAATTATTAATTGATTTAGTGACATTATTTAATTGTTGGATAGATAGTGAATATGAAAAATTTCTCAGATAATATTTATCAATATTTTATTTTATTTTTTAATTCTCTATCAAATTCATCAATTATAT
>NW_006263317.1:91452-92340 GCF_000469605.1 Apis dorsata | reverse complement strand
TTTTAAAGAATCAATTATAAAAATTAAAATAAAAAAAATAAAGTTAATATATAAAAAAATTCAAATTTATTATTCAAATTTATTTATTATAGTTATAAACAATTTTTAATTAAATACAATTTCACATTAGATGGAACAAGACAGAAATAGAATAAAATAACAATATAATTAAAGTAAAGCTATTATTATTTTTGTCTCACTTTATCACACGAATTTAAAATATAACTTAATAAATAAACTTTAATTGATATTTTTGTATACCAAATTTTGATTTTTAAAATCGACTTTCAAACATATTTTACAAATATATTAACACCCTATATGATTATATACATCTCTAAAACTTGCAGAAAGTATAATAATTAAAAATATATCTTTTATATTTTAAATTATATTTTTTCAATTTTACATTTTAAATTATTCTACAATTATTTAACTATCGAATCCTGTTTATATTGACTTACATTGACTTACATTACATCATAACAATCCACATATTGTATATCAATAATGTAGCAGATTATACATTCTTTCATTATTTACAAACAATTATTTTTGCAATTAATCGTTCTTTTCGAACAAGGTATAATAATGTTTAAATAACAGAAATATCAATTATCATTTGTTTTACAACTTTTTCATCTTTGGATTCAAAATTACTTCAAAGATATATACTGAATTTGTTTTTTTTTTGTTTTTTATTTGAATATTTTCAAAATATCAGAACAAAAATATGGCATTTTATTTAAAAAATACGAAATGACTAGCATAATTTGAAAAATTGAAAGTAAAAATTTTTTTAATGTTACATAAAAAAAGATAATATAAATCTCTATTTTTTTTTGTTTAATTTTTGTTCCATTTTTGTTTCATTTATCATTCAATACA
>NW_006263317.1:84734-91383 GCF_000469605.1 Apis dorsata | reverse complement strand
TCTTATATATATATATATATATATATATATATATATATGTGTATATCATATTCCTGATTATAAATAATTTATGACTATTTATTTTATATATTATTTATTTCTATAAATAATTTCATGCATTTATATCTAGACATATCTAGACATAGATATAAGCAATAGATTGTTTTAAGATCTGTATTTTATTTCTCATTATCGGCGGATTATCTGCGGATTATTTGCAGGTTAATAAACTAGCTTTTAAATCACAATATTTTGAACAAATGAATCTTAATTTGTGCAACTTTATATTATGAGGATTCACATAGCATTCAACATCTTATTTTTTCACTTCTCTCCGAACATATGTGTGGATCAACAACAACAGTTCGTATTATTTGAAAAATCAAATGCAATTTCGATATCGCAGATTCTTTTCTAAAATAAAAACATGATTTAACTATGTTGATTTATCGATTATATATGATTATTGTTGATACCACATAATCATATAACTTCAACTCATTTCTAATGATTTTCTAATTTTATATACTATTTGATTTAAAATATTTACTACTTATTTGTAAAATGAGAAATATTAATGATCTGCTAATTCCGTTAAAGTTCAAAGCAAAAAATATAATTTTATTGTTACGATAAATATTAAATCTTTCAAATATTAAAGTTGATATTTTATATTAAGATAGAAGAAACTCATTGCATATTAGATGATTTATATTTATATTTATCTTGCAAACTAAATTTATAAATGTTAAAAACTAAATAAAAAATAAAGATCAAAAAATTAAGTTTAATTTATGTTTTTAATAGTTTTTTATAGAAAATTTTATTATATAGATTTACATTAATTTAGACTACAGATTAAAACAGATTTGAATAATAAAAATTTAATAATTTAAAAAAATTTATATATTTAAAAAATAATAATAATTCAAGAAATTTATATATTTAAAATTTATAAGATATCCGGAAGAATTAATTTAAAATATCAATAATTAATTAGAAATTCAAATTTCTTAGAGATATATTTCTAAAAATAATAAAAATATAAAATATATAATAAAAATAAAAATCAAAGATCAAATTAAATTTATTATTAATACTTCAATAATTTGACTTTTGCAAATGATTATTTAATAAAAAAAGGGATTCTTATTAAAAATTTAATGTCATCAATATAAAATTACAATATTTATTTGAACGAATCAGTATATTTATACAAAAAAATTGTATAAATGCATATAAATTAAATAGTTAATAATTTCAGAATTATCCATTATTTTTAAAATAATTATTTTCAATTTTTTATTGACAATATAAACGAAAACATCTATGATAAACATTTTCTATAAATAATATGTTTTGATAAAAAATTATTATGCAATACAATTGCTATACAAAGAGACAACTACATCATTATATAGATAGAAAAGGGAAATGGGTGAAGGGTTTCAAACAGTGTAAAGATTGAGTAACGCATTAACGACAATCAGGTGTGTAGAATTATTATTGTATAACCTAGGATTGGATATTGAATACTGATTTGTATGTACTGTACAATACCATAGATTCTGCCCACTTGATTAGATTCGATCAATCTCTTTTGCGACAGGTACTATTCTAAATTAGAATAACTAGATGAGCAAGTTATTTAAATAAACTATTATGTTGATGTCATAATTATCATATAGAATTCCAGATTATTTTATATAAAAATTTTTATATATTAATGAAAAAATTAAATTTACACTTATGAAAAATTTCATTAAAAATTTTATTAAAATTTTGCTAAAATTATGATTGCATCAATTTGTTTGTTCGTTTGTTTTTTTATAACATGATTAAAATAAAAAATGAATTGATTTTCTTATTAATTTTTAATTCTTCTATCTTTTATTTTTTCTTTTTTTCATTTTTTTTTTAAATTTAAAAAAATTAGAATATTTTATATAAACGAATATAATGAATAAAATATTTTACAATATAAAACAAATTTTTTTATTTTGATAAAATTAATAAAAATGTATATATTTCTTAAAAAATTTTTCTGATTATCTTACTATTCATTATTTCATTAATTACAGTTATTTAAACTCTTTTTTTAGTAATTAGCATTATTTAACATTATTTTGAATTGTAGCAAACAATAAATTTCTAACGCTAAAATTCCATTAAAAATCTCTTTTCAAACTGAAATTAAAATATAAATAGATAATTAAAAAAACTAGCCATTTCAATGATTTTTTTTATTTAATACTATATTTACTATTAAATAATTCAATTTAATATCATTCAATATCAATAAATTATCTATTTAAATACCAATAAACGATATTTGAAAAACTTTTTATAAATGCAACAAAAATGAAATAAAAATTACGTACTGAAATTACAAAGACTATCAAGCGTTACCTATACCAATCGTCGTTCGTTTTCTGTGTTACGCAATAGTTACGAGTCCGCGGACTATGCCGCAATGGTGCAATCAATTATTAATACCGCTGCATCGAGCAACAACGAGAAGTTCAAGACTTGTACTTTAAGAGGATTATAACTATAGAAATATAACTATATATCGTTTATCAACGACAACCACAAATACGCCGAATGAAATAACTAATCAGAGTAATAACCAATATAAAAAAAGACTGACACCCGGAGGACTTGATCAATAACGCCTACATACACGTGCGCGTTTCTAACAGTTAACGTAATTCCTCTAAATGAAATCTGATCATTCGTGATGGAATATGTATCCATGATAATTAAATATTCTGTATTTCTGATATCGATGCGATATTCTTCTGATTGATTGTTAAATTATATTGCTGCTAATATTTGCTGGATAGATATTTGCTGTCCTGTTTTTCGATTCATTTTATGATAATTATTATAATTTACGAAATTACTTAAATTTTTAATTTTAAACATTGTTGAATTATGAAATATGCGTATAAGAGCTATGTAAATCGAAAATAATACGTAAAGATAAATTATTCGTATAGAATCAACTATATAAAATAAATTATTCAATTTCTAGAAAATTAGATATTAATTAGGATAATCCTCGGAAATATGGTTCGTTTTTTTTTGAACCATATTATTTTTACTATACTATAACCATTACTATAACTATAATAAAATAGATAAATTCATATAAAAAGCAATCTATATATATATATTTTTAACAAAATATCCTAAATTTATTATAACAGTAATTTATATTTTATTTCTTTATTATTAATTATTATTTTATAATTTAGACTTTTTTTTTCATTTCATTAATATCATATTTTCATATTTTATGCAAGTTTCAATGGTTATATAATATTTTATTTTATAAATTTATGGTTATACAATATTTTACTCAATCATTTGTTTTCTTTATTATATTTTATTTTCTATGTCCACTTGTTTTTATTTCAATATTGTTTTTACTTTTTTCATCGATTTCTTACATGTTTTATGTTTTTACAAATTTTAACGAATTAAAAATCATTATAAATGTTTTAAATTGATAATATACAAAATATAAAATACTTATTATATATAACTTAATAAAATATATATATAATTTTATAAAGATAAAAAAATATTTCTTATAATATTATATATATAATTAAATATTTCTTATAAATAAGAAATTTTTATACTCAAATTAAAAGGATTAAATATTTATGTTTTATGTGCAACTTAATTAAGTAAACTTTTATTTATGAATGCATCATATAGAACTGAAGTAAATTAATAATTGTAATTAAAAAAATATTTTAAAAATTATTTAGATAGTTCATTTTACATATAAAATCCATTTTTTAAATTTACACTATATGTTCTGATATTAACAATTTAAAATTTTTGTATGTAAATAATTTGCAACTAAAATAATATAATGAAAGTTTAAAAAAATTTTTTTTAAATTTTAAAAATTTATTAAAAGTTATTAAACTTATTAAAATTAGTAAAAAAAAATTCTAAAAATTAAATCTACCAAAATTTATCAAAAACTTATCAAAAATAAGTAAAACAAATGAAATTGAGTAAGTTTCTCCGAACTGTTAACTCTAATTATTGAAATTAATTTAAGTATAATAGAAAGGCGATATCGATTTGAACCCAAACTTAAATAAAAAAAACTTATAATATAATAACATTTCCTAATATATTTTTTCAAAAATATAATAAAAAATTTTTTCTCTTTCTTAAATATATCAAAATCATCTATTATAACAAAAAACAAGTATAATATTAATTATCATCATAAAAATATATTACATATTAAATTTTTTACTAATAACTTAAAAAAGTTCAAACATATATTATACATATAAATATGTCTAATCTAAATAAGAATCAATATTCACAATCAACAGTTCACAATCAAACTATGTCTATCAATATTTAGCAACATAATTATAAACAAATTCTCAAGTAATTTTTTCTGTGAATAATAAATGATTAGAGAAACGATGGTTCAAACATTATTTAAACTATCTTCCATTCAAAGTAACGATACACAATAAGAGACGATAAGTAAAGCATACAAGTAGCAACAGCATACAACCACCTCGACTCGCATAATAATGGCAACAAGGTTATCCAACGGCGTCATCCCATGTTATAACATTTCCGGTGCGTCGGTACATAAACAAGCTGCTCGATATTAAGCTGCTGTATTGCCAAGAAAAAATTATATAAGATAATAGTAGCGCTGTCGATAGAGGGATTGATCATTGTGTCGCGATTGACTTTTTCGATGATAACAAAAAAAATTACTTCAATCATAACAGCGAAAAACACATAAAAACTCTTTGATATAGTACTATTTCGATTTTACCTTCAACAAATGTACAACAAGATATGTACATTTAATTGCAAAATAAAGTAGCTCAATATGAGAAAATTATTTCAGTGAAAGAAATGAATGAAAAAAATAATTTTCTATATAGAATATTTATTATATACAAGTTATAAAAAAAATTCTTTGGTTTTGTAATAATCATATTTGAGATATATTAAAATTTAATTATTTTGATTATTGTGATTAATTATATGATAAATGATATTTATGAAACTAAGAATTACGAATTATGCGAATATAAACGAAATATTTTTTAATATTTTTTAAAGATCGTAGCATTAATTCTAAAATAAAATATATTGTTTAAGTAATTTTTATTATAAATATCAATTTTATAAAATAAAAATTAAAAAATATTTATAAAATATTATGATAATATTATTATAACAAAAAATTTATTATTTTACATACTTTTTAATATTTTTTTTAAACATTTTCTATTTTTATCTTCAAAACTTATTTAGAAATTCAAAAATCATGATTGCTTTAATTTAAATCAAACTGTAGCAGAATTAAATTAACTTATTTTAAATTTCAAAATTCGAATAACGAAATTTGAATTCTTACTATCCTATTAATTCTTATTCGAATAATTATTCGAAAATTAATTATTCGAATAAAATATATATTGCGATTTAATACTAGTATAAAACGAACAAAGAATGATGAAATGAATAAAAAACAAGTTAAAATATAGATATTCAGAAAAAAGAAGGAAAATATGAGAAAGACTCGAAGCTTTTCGCTTTTTTTTGTTTCGAAAAAGGATAGCTGACGCATGTAGGAGATTGTCGAAGAATACAAATTACCTCATTTCCACCTTGTCCTTGACGAAACAGTGGCATTAACCAAAATCTTTATGCGGCTACCTTTTGATTCTGAACGAACATATTCGGCAATTTAAACGTTAAATAAGTATATAGTGAATAACCTAAATATCTCTATTTATCTTAAAATTGTAATACGAATGGATGTGCACGAGAATAAATAATCGGAATATACGTTAAAAAAAAGCTTAGATAAATATATCAGATATATCAAAAAAAATAAAAATGTTTCTAAAGTTTTAATATATTGTCAACAAATGTGCCAATGAATAAAGAATTTAAAACTTTTGAATTTATATTTTTCATTCCGTTATGATTAGAAATCTTCAAAATAATTATATATTAAAATAATTATATATTAAACGAATACTTAAAATAGATTAAGCTTAGATGAAAGATTATATTAATATAAATTTATAAATAAATTAATAATAAAATAAAAATATTGGCATTATCAGATTAATATTATAAATAAAAATATTGAAATGTACTATAGCTTAAATATAAATAATGGAATAAAAAATAATAAATTTATTTAATGAAGATTAATAATAATAAATATTGCATATTGTATAATTTATACAATATTATTAATTATTATTAATTGTACAATTATTACAATGTTATAAAACAATTGAATTTTTTATTTCGAATTTTTATAAAAAAAATATTGCACATAAAAATATGTAAAAAAAATTTAAATGAATTTATAAAACCATATTTTAAAAGTCAGTATAAATGTACATATACATTATAAATTTATAAATATTACTCAAGAATATGAATATGTATTTTATGAATGAATTTATAAAATCATATTTTAAAAGTATAAATGTACATATATAATATATAAATTATATATTTATAAATATTACTCAAGACCATGAATAATGTTAAATATTTATGCAATGATATTATCAAGAAATGAAAAAATGAATTAATCAATTTATAAAAAATACTGTTA
>NW_006263317.1:83325-84379 GCF_000469605.1 Apis dorsata | reverse complement strand
ATATTTTCATTTTAATAAGTTTGTTATTATAATAAATGACAAACAAAAATTTAAATTATATAATTAAATAATTGATTTTAATATTTTATATTAAAATTATCTGTAATATTGGATTTAATATCTGATATTAATAAAATTGCNTATATATATATATTATAAATATAATATATAATATATATATATTTTATATTCATCTATGTAATGTAAAAAAGAAAATATTATTTTTAATGATTAATATTTTATTTTATTTAATAATTATTTCTTAAACCGTTCATAAATAAATATGATTTATCGATACGCTGAATATTATATTTTATTCGCAGATTTAATATCATAATAGAGATTCAATTGAATATATTTTATTTGCTTATTTATAGAAAATATCTTATAATTGCAATTGAAAAATATTAAATTGAAAAAAAAATTAATTGAAAGAAAACTTTTATTTAAAAAAAATAAATTTATTTGGAAAATAATTATGTACAAAAATAACTTGTGGAATATTTCAATATTTTAGATATATTATTTTACAAATCAATTGTTTAGTTGTTAGCAACTACTAAAAATATTGATAAATATTTATTTCTATAAAGTGATAAACACAAATACTGATATATGTATATAATATGTTTATTTTAAATGTATATATATGATTATATAATTAATTTTATAAGTATCAGAAATACGAAAAATGTTTCCAATAAAAGTTGTATATATAAAGTTATATAAACTTATAATATCGAAAGACAAATATTTATGATAATAAGTATTTAATTTTGAAATAATTGAATTATTAATTATTCAGATTTAAATTTTTAAATGAAACTCTATATTTTTTATTATATTCTTATGACTTATGTTAAGATATTTTCAAAATACTAATTATGTATTTTTCTTAAATCATTGTTGAGTTATTAACTTTTTTATATATTGCTTTTATATGATTTTAGTTTTCTTGAATTGGATAATATTATAGTTTTTTGAAATCGTTAGATATTTATCATTTTCAATCATTTTCATAATTATCATTTTCAATAATGGAGGACATGTTAGA